>NW_026000174.1:3363567-3379943 GCF_001458135.2 Marmota marmota marmota
GTGACATTGCATGTATGTGACCTTGCTCAAGGAAATTGTCATACCTACTTGGCTAATGGCTCCCAGCATCTCCCCCCTTCTGATTAAACCCATGTTGCTGACATTTTGCAGTGACATTGCATGTAGGTGACCTTGCTCAAGGAAATTGTCATACCTACTTGGCTAATGGCTCCCAGCAACAGGAGACTTACAGGATCCCAAATGTACAAAATTTCAACAGACCCACACTAAGTCACATTATTAAAAAAATGCCTAAACATACAGAATAAGAATAGAATTTTAAAGGCTGCCAGAGAAAAATGTCAGATTATATTTAAGGGGAAACCAATTCAGATCTCAGATCATTTCTCAACCCAGATCCTCAAATCAAGGATGTCTTGGAATAATATATTCCAAACTCTGAAAGAAAATGGATGCCAACCAAGAATTCTATACCCAGCAAAATTAAGCTTCAGATTTGAAGATGAAATAAAAACCTTCCATGATAAACAAGTTAAAAGAATTCACAACTAGAAAGCCTTCACTATAGAACATTCTCAGCAAAATATTGATAAACCCCTAGGCAAAAACTCAATTTACTAAAATTCGTGATGAAAAAGGAAATATCACAATGAATACTCCTGAAATTCAGAAGATAATTAGAAACTATTGATAATTTATGCTCCAATAAAATAGAAAACCTGGGAGATATTGATGAATTTCTAGAAACATATGACCTATTCAAACTGAGTCAGGAGGACACACACAATTGAAACAATCAATTTCAAGTAATGAAATACAAGACACCATCAAAAGCCTACCAGTCAAGAAAAGCCCAGGACCAGACAGATTCTCATCCAAGTTCTACAAGACCTTCAAAAAAGAACTAACACCAATACTCCTCAAAGTAGTCCATGAAATAGAAAAGGAGGAAACCCTTCTAAAATCATTCTATGAGGGTAGTATCACCCTGATGCCAAAACCAGACTAAGATAAATCAAGAAAAGAAAACAATAAACATAATTCATCATATTAATAGACTTAAAGACAGAATCATATGATCACCTCAATAGATGCATAAAAAGCATTTGACAAAATACAGCACCACTTCATATTCAAAACATTAGAACAACTAGGGATAGTAGGAACATACCTCAACATTGTAAAAGGTATATATGCTAAACCCAAGGCCAATATCATTCTAAATGGAGAAAATTGAAAGCATTCCCTCTAAGAACTGGAACAAGACAAGGATGCTCTCTTTCACTATTTTATTCAACATCATACTTGAAACTCTAGCCAGAGCTATTAGAATAAAGAAATTAAAGGGATATAAATATAAAAAAAACCCCTCAAACTATCCCTATTTGCCAACAACATGATTCTGTATTTTGAAGACCCAAAAATAAAAATTATTTTTTTTTTTAAAAGGCAGCATGAAAAAACACAGATACTCACAGAGAAAAAGGTAATGTGAAGATGCAGGCAGAGAACAGAATTACTGTTTACTAAGTAATGTCAAGATTTGGGGAAATACCAGAAATTAGGGGATGGAATGATTTCTGCCTAAGAGCTTTCAGAAGGAACCAACCTTCCTTCCAGTGTGTCAGCATACTGGTTTTGAAGTTCTGGTTTTAACTGTGAGAGAATAAATTTCTGTTGTTTTAAGGCACACAATTTGTGACAATCCGTTTATGACAGCCCAAGGAAACTCATACCCCAACATTAGAATCCCCAAATACATGAGTCTTCCATCTCTGTCCAGCAATAAAGAGAAGTTCCCCCACTTCAGGTGTTAATTAAGGCCATGTAGGGAACCTACACTACTTCCACCAGTCAATAATCAGGCATTTCCACACTTTCCTTGCCAGAATGATGTCAATAAGAGCCAAATAAAATAGAAGGTTGTAATCCCTCCCCGCAAAAAACAAATGCCAAATGTTTTCTCTGATATAAGGAGGCTGACTCATAATGGGTTAGGGAGGGAGAGCATGGGAGGATTGGATGAGTTCTAGATAAAGAAGAGGGGTGGGAGGGAAATGGAGGGGGCAGGGGATTAGCAAGGATGGTGGAATGTGATGGACATCATTATTATACAAAGTACAGGTATGAAGACTTGAATTGGGTGTCAACATACTTTATATACAAACAGAGATATGAAAAATTGTGGTATATATGTGTAATAAGAATTGAAATGCAAAAATACCCCAAAGTACATGTATAAAGGCATGAATTGGCGTAACATACTTTATATACAAAGATATGAAAAATTATGCTCTATATGTGTAATAAGAATTGTAATGCATTCCACTTCTGTCATGTATTTAAAAAAATAAAAATCAATAAAAGAAAAAAATAAAATAAAATAGAAGGTTGTAAATGAGATCTGGAACCTCATAACATAATATAAAAATGTTGAAGTTTCAATAAATCACTCATACCAAGTACCAAGAAGATCTCAAATCAAATAAGAAAGATAATCAATATATGCCAAAGCCAAAGTGATTAATATATCAGTATTATTTGCAAAGATTTAAAGTGGTTATGATAAAAATGTTTCTATAAGCGATGGTGAACATTCTTGGAACAAATTAAAAAATGGAAAGTCTCATCCCCCACAAATTAAAAAATGGAAAGTCTCATCCCCCAAACCAGAATATACAAAGAAGAACCAAATGAAATTTTTAGAACTGAAAAATATAATAACTGAAATAAAAAACTCAACAACAGAATGGAGGAGACAGAGGAAAGAATCAGTGAAAGGGAAGATACAACAATAGAAATAACAAAATCTGAACAACAGAGAGAAAATAGAAAAAAAAAAAAAGAAAGAAAAGAACCTTAGGGACATATGGGATCCCAATTTTTATGCTAGATGTTATGAAGTAGAATCTCATTGTAGTTTTGATTTCTATGTTCCTAATAATTATGTTGAGGATCTTTCATGTCCTTATTACCCATTCGTATATCTTCTTTGGAGAAATGTTTATTCAGTTCCAAACTGGTTTGTTTTTCTGTGGTTCTTTTTGTTTGTTTGTTTTTATGTCAGGAATTGAACCCAGAGGAGCTTAACCAATGAGCCATATCCTCAGCTCTATTTTTTATTTTGAGACAGAGTCTCATTAAGTTGCTTACAACCTCTCTAAGTGGTTGATGCTGGTCTTGAACTTGTGATGCTCCTGCGTCAGCCTCTTGAGCCACTGGTGATTACAGACACGCACCCTGCACCTGGCTCAAAGTGATTTTTGACAAAGATGTATGAGCAGTTCAGTGGAGGAAATATAGCTTTATCAACCAACAGTACTGGAACAATTGGAAATCTTTAGGCAAAAAGAAAAACACAACAGAAAACCAAATACTTTGATTTCAGTTTTTCATCTTATGCAAAACAAACTCAAAGTGGACTGTGACTTAAATGTAAAATGTGAAACTATAAAAACTTTAGAATAAAACATAGGAGAAAATTTGGGGGATCTAGAGCTAGGCAAAGGGTTTTTAAACTTGACACCAAAAGCATGATCCATAAGAAGAAATACTGATCAATTAGGCCTTATTTTTTTACTCTTTCATAAGGATAAAAGACAAGCTATAGTCAGAGAAAATATTTGCAGGGGTTGGGTTTGTAGGTCAGTAGAAAGCACTTCCCTAGCATGTGCAAAGCCCTGGGTTCAATCCCCAGTGGTGGGGAGAGGGGGAATGTAGAAAGAAAAAAATATTTTTGAGTAACATATCTAACAAGGCACTGGTATTTAGAAGACCCTCTATTCTCTCTTCCTGTCTCTCTTTCTCTTTCTCTCTGACACACACATACACACACAAAAACACATATACACAAACGATACATGTATTATTTGTGTGTGAGTGTGTGTGTGTGTATTATCAAAACTATAGTGAAAAAGTCTAATTAGAAAATTGGCAAAAGACATGAAAATAGGGGCTGAGAATGTAGCTCAGTGGTAGAGCGTTTGCCTAGCATGTGTGAGGCACTGGGATTGATCCTCAGCACCATATAAAAATAAATAAATAAATAAAGGTACTGTGTTCATCTACAACCAAAAATATTTTTAAAAAGGATGTGAAAATAAATATCACCAAAGAAAACATATGGTTAGTGAATAAGCATGTGAAAAGATGTTCAATACCTTTATCTATTATGGAAACAGAAATTAAACCCTCAATGAGATTTCACTACCCACCTATCAGAATGGCTAAAATACATATGACATCATTGAATTCTGGTAAGGATGAGGAGAAACTGGTTCATTGGTATATTGCTACTGGGATGTCAAATGGTACAGTCATTCTGAAAAAGTTTGGCAGTTACTTAAAAAAGCAACATGTACTATCATCCTAACAAGCAACTTAAATCCTGGGCATTTAAACCAAAGAAATGAGGGCTTATGTTCACATAAATACCTGCACATGAATGTTTTTATTGGCTTTATGTGTAATAGCCAATCTGGAAACAGCTCCAATAACCTCCAGTTGAGTGGTTAAGCAAACTGTGAATCATGCATATTATGGAAGACTAGTCAGCAATCAAAAGGAATAAACCATGATACACAAAACAACTTGGGTAAATCTCCAGAGAATTGTGATGAATGAAAAAGCCAATCCCAAAAGGTTTCTTATGATTCCATTTGTATGATTTTCTTGAAATTAAAAAGTAAAAATAGAGAATAGATTAACGGTTGCCAGGGGTTAATGAGGGAGTAGAAGTGGAAGTGGAAGGAATGGCTATACAAGGGCAGCATAAGGAACACTCCTAGTGATGGAAACGTTTTTTCCCCACATTTTTATTGGTGCATTATATTGTACGTATATAATGATGTAATTTGTTGTTAAATCTCCCCTTGATTTCCATGATATCCATCTCTACCTTTCTTTTCCTTTTTCCTAACTTCTGCATATGAGAAAAAATATATGACCCTTGACCTTCTAAGTTTGACTTACTTCATTTAACATAAAGGTCTGTAATTCCATCCATTATCCAGCAAATGACATAATTTCATTTTTCTTTATGTCTAAATAAACTCTGTATTTTTTAGAATATCAATATTTAATATTCTAGTTGTGATACTGAACTATAGTTTTGTAATATGGTAGAAAACTAGGTAATGGATATAAAGATCATTCTGTGTATTTCTTATAACTGCATGCTCTAATCTATAATTATCTCAAAAGGTGTAACTTTAAAAAGTGAATCAATCACATTAACAATGAAAAATACACAAAGTATTACTCTTTAACCAATTTTCAGATACTCCATTTTCTTGAATGAAATATTCATGTTTTTTAATTAAAACTAAACTGAATTACTTTGAGTTCACATAAGGTTATTTTAAAATGAAATATTTGTAGCAAATACCAATGATAGCAATGGAAATATCCCTTGCCAAACTATTACACTGCTAATACTTTTCCAAATATGGACTTTTCACTTATTTTTGTACAAGTAGAAAATTCCTCTATCATTTATGTTTTGAAAACTAAGTAAGCATATCTGATTTACTTAATAAAGTCACAATGCCTCTGAATTCAATTCCAGCTTAAAAAAAATTACCATGATATATACACCAACATTTTCCAAAGCCAGTGCTAATTAAGAAACCAATGCACAGGGGCTAGGGGAAGAACTCAGTGATAGGGCAGTGCTGAACATGGGCAGGGCCCTGGGTTCCATCTCCAGCACCAAGAAAGAGAAAGAAGGAAAAAAAACCCATTATCTAAAATTCATAAAATACGTATACATACAAATAAATTTGCCTTTTATTTTCCACACTTGGCACAAAAGTCTCAAAGTGAATCCAGATCTCTTAAATCAAAATTTAAACACAATGACCATCCTTTTCAGGCCTGTGATTTTTTTCATTTGTAAATTAAAAGAGCATTACATGCCAAGCGCAGTGGTGCATGTTTGTAATCCCAGCAGCTCAGGAGGATGAGACAGGAGAATCAAGAGTTCAAAGCCAGCCTCAGCAAAAAGCAAGGCACTAAGCAACTCAGTGAGACCCTGTCTCTAAATAAAATACAAAATAGGGTGAGTATGTGGCTCAATGATCAAGCACCTCTGAGTTCAATACCCAGTATGTATGTATGTATGTATGTGTATATATATATATATATAAAATCTGAGGGATGAAATCTACCAAGAAAAATAAAAGAACATGTACTACAAAATGATTTAAATTGCTAATGTTATTTCTTTTGAAGAGTCATAAACACTACAACAAAAAAGGAAACAAAAGAGAAAGAAAGTTTGCTGAGGAAAGAAAGAATGGAGTACCAAAAAAAAAAGAAAAGAAAAAAGAGAGAGATTGCTTTTCCAAGATTTAAAAGGAGCAATCATCAGCAAAGGATGAATCAGCTGGAGATAAGTTTAGAGGTGAGCAGGGGTCAGGTTTTTCCAGGGCCCTGAAGATTTTTAGTAAGGTTGATAGATTTTATTTTTCACTGGAAGTCACTCAAGGGTTTTAAGCATAGGAAGGTTTACAGGGTAATTCTGGTTGCATGTGGAAATTGTACTGGAGGGGGAAGGATGGGCAAGAGATGATGGTGTCTTAGATTGGGGCATCAGCCACAGAAGTGGAAAGAAATGTTGACGTTCAGATACATGCAGTTGGAGCTAGAGTCTGTCCCTTCATTGCTCCTCCCTGATGGGTCTTCTAATGTGCACACTTTGGTCAGTCTCATTCTTAAGCTAATCATCTTGGAAACAAGAACTTCATCTGTTTAACCCTCTAAATGATGGGCTAATGGGCAAAGAGATGACTCTGTCCTGATCTGTTGTACTTTCCATAACCTAGTCCTGTCCTTGGAGCCCCATTGCTGACCACTAGAGGATGTGCATTGATCTCTTGATGGAAGCTCTCTCCTCTTTGGGCTTTGGATCTCATATATGGAACCAGTATCCAAGCACCCAGACCAGATTTTTCCTCTCCACCTTTAGCCATAGACCTGTTTCTGTTTTAGTCCCTATTAGAAACACTGATCCTTGCCAGATGTGGTGGTGCATGCCTATAATCCCAGCAGCTTTGAAGGCTGAGGCAGCAGGAGCATGAGTTCAAAGCCAGCCTCAGAAACTTAGTGAGGCCCTAAGCAAATCAGTGAGACCTGCTTCTAAATAGAATAAAAGGGCTGGGATGTTGCTCAGTGATTAAGCACCCCTGTGTTCAATCACTTTTACCTGCCCTCCCCCAAAAGATACAGATCCTAGAGAATTGTGACAGTATTAGAGACATAGCTGTATCACCACCAGGACTTGTCCAATAAACATTTGCTGAATGAATGAAAAAAATTAACCCTGGGGGAGAAAGAGCAATCCCTGTTTTGTAAGAGGGAAATTGAGGTTCATAGCAACTTTGGCTAAAAAGATATCACCAGTAAGTTGTACAGTCACAATGCAAGCTCAGGTTTCTATCTCTGACTTCAGGTTGCATTAAAGTTTGAAGATCTAGCATTTGTAAAGAAAAGCCAAATAAAGCAGTTAACTGTGGAAGTTTCACTCCTATAAAAAATAAATATGCAAATACCCTTAGTATTTCCTCATTCATGAGATACTTTGAGGAGTAAGTTGTGCTAGTTATAATTTGCTACTTCCAAATCTTACTTCTGTTGATCTTTAGTCCTGATAAACGTATCTCAAACCCCTTTGATACTCATTTTAATCTGATTTTATAAAATGTGCCACCTTAAATGTCCAATTAGTCATTTTAATAATCAAGATCATACTTTTTAAAAGGTATTTATATATAAAACATGAACACCAAAAATCTAAAAGATTCAGATATTGCAAATAGAGAAACACTGTTTATAGTTTGATTAAATAAGAAGTCAAAAGGTAAAATGTGCTTTCAAAGCTTTAAAATTTTAAACTGTTGTCCTTATGATCAAAATGACATTATTAAGCTAACATTATAATCAATACAATAGGAACCCTCTTCTCTCACATATACAAAGAACTTATGTGAATTATAAATCAATTACAAGCTTTGAAGAAGATAATTTCTTAGGATGTATTTCACCATAATTCACAATTTTTCATGGCATGCATGTACATTTTTAATAACTACATGAAGCTAGCTCTAAGTTTTATACTCACCCTTTCATGATACTTCTGGTTCTTTTCCCTAAGCTTCTTTATTTGAAACATGAGTCTTTCTACTGCATTTTCCTTTATTTGACAGCTGATAATAAACAAAAATAAGATGTGTTATAAGTATTTATCTTAGGAAAAAGTAATGAATAATTTTAAAATCAAACTAAACTATTTGAATTTGAGTAAATTATTAAATATATTACAAATGCCCACTTAGGGCTGGGTGCAGTGGCACATGCCTGTAATCCCAGTGACATCCAGGCTGAGGCAGGAAGATCACAAGCTTGATGCCAGTCCCAGCAATTTAGCAAAGCCCCAAGTAATTTAGCAAGGCTCTGCCTCAAAATAAAAAATAAAAAGGACTGGAGATGTAGCTCAGTAGTAAAGTGCCCCTGGGTTCAATCCCTGGTATTTAAAAAAAAAAAAAAGCCCATTTAGGGAAAAGAACGTTTCCTAAATGATTTTGGATTTTGAATCTATTTAATTCTTTAATTTCAAGGTTTTTTTTTTAAAAAAAGAATTAATTACTGGTCATATTTCATGGATCTAATTTTGTTGTTGTTGTTTTGAATACTAGGGATTGAACTCAGGGGCACTTGACCACTAAGCCACAACCCCAGACCTATTTTGTATTTTATTTAGAGACAGGGTCTGACCAAGTTGCTTAGTGCCTGGCTTTGAACTCTGATTCTCCTGTCTCAGCCTCCCTAGCTGCTGGGGTTACAGGTGTGTGCCACCATGCCCAGCTTTATGGATATAATTTCTATACTTTCTAATTATCTATAAATAATTCAGCTCAAAGAAAACATAGGATAGGACACAGAAAATATGCTTTCTAGAATTTCTAAAACATTGAGACAAAAATGACAAAACAAAGATACTTCGGGGCAAGCACATCTTGAAATACTAAGGTAATTTAGGAGTGCCTATTGAATCAAGTTCAATAGTGCTCTATCTTGTCTACAAATAATAAAAGCTTCTTTCCTGAACAAAGACATTTCTTTAAAACCCCAAAAAATGTTTGTTGAATATTTCTTAGGTATGAATAAGAAAGAGAAATGAGCAGGAAGACTTTAGTACAGGCTATCTGAAGTGCTAGTACATCTCTATATCACTATTATGTAGTAAATCATAACTTTAAATCTGAGACCAAAATAAGGCAACACAAATAGCTTCACCTAAGATCCTTGCCTCCATTCAAAGCAAAACCAGAGCTCCTCTGGTGTGGTGGACAGAGCAGTGGTTAAAGAATGAGGTGTTCTGGTTTTATATCTTGTCCTTACCACATCTTGATCACAGGAAAGTCACTCAGAGTCTCGGGGCCTAAATTTCCAAGCTGTTAAATGATGGTGGCAATACCCAGTTCCACATATTATTGTGATGATTAAAGTAAGAAATCATGTGTGAATGTTTCTAGAATAAAGTACTTATAAATTCCTGTTGATTCTAAATCTGACATCCTGTCAATCTTCTCTCTAAAGTATCATTTGTATTGTGACATTGTATACTTAGCAGAGAGAAAAATAAGTTTCCTTTCTTCTAAATGATAAGAAAATGTAATATAAAACCAAAACAATAAATCCTTTAGTGGCAAAAAACTGCATTTGATAATACTGTGAAACTTGGATTTAGTCCTGGTTTCCCAATAACTGACAAAAGAAACTTAACCTATTTAGGCCTTTGCTCTTTTGTAAACAAGATTAAAGGAGATGAGCTTGGTGGTTCCCTTGAGTTTCAAATTTTTACAATTTATGTTGACCAATGCTCCTTTTCATGCAGTCATCTGTGCAACAGATTCTGTGAGCTGCCTCCAGTGCCCAGCATTGCTTTGGGTGTTAGAGATAGTTTTTAACACAAACTTCCTGATCCTTGCCCTCGGGGAGTACAGTCTACTACATAATAAAAAAGTAAGTATAAAACTACATTATTTATACATTGTGATCCATACTATGGGGAAAATTATCAGGACATGAAAAGGATAGTAAGTGGAAGGAACTACTATAGTACTAGGTTCCACACAACTGTAAGAAATATGCCTTAAGTAAAAGCCAATTTTTATTTCTTATTTATTTACTTATTTTAATATATATTTTTACTTATTCTAATTAGTTATACATGACCATAGGATGCAGTTTTCACACATCATACACAAATGGAGTATAACTTCTCATTCATCTGGTTGTACATGATATAAACTTTACTTCTTATTTAAAGCTTAAGTGTGCAAAAACTGTGAAAGAATGCCTTCTCTATCTCCCACATTTAAGGAGAAAAATTAAAGTACTGTAAATAAAAGTTATCTGAAATGAGAATATAAAAACATGCAAATTACTTGCATAATTTCTGCCATTATAAATGTACTATTACTTTTCTGTATGGATGTAATAAGCAAATGAACCTCAGAGATGTGACCTCCACTGCTTGAGATTGAGTCTTTGGATGGGTTTGTTAATAGGCTGACTCATGGCTGGAGCTGAGAGCCTTACTTGGTGATGACTGAGCACGCAATGAGTAGGCTTGCAATCAAATCCAACCCCACCTCTGACATTGCATGGGATATACTTATAGTTAAAAAAAAAAAGTTATTTGTTGTTTATCTGAAATTCCAACTTAATCTGGCATTATATATATTTTAAGTGTTACATCTAGCAACCTGACACTTAAGCCTATCATCCCTACCCTCAGAGCATTTAGGAGCCAATGGCCTAGGACTTTGTCTCAATGTTCATTTAGTGGTGAGCATCTTTAGGATGGTTGGAGCAGTGTCAACAGGCCTTGAGGAATTCTGAGAAGCCCTAAATGTTTTGGCAGCTTCCCTGGCCCCCTTGTGGCCCCCTGCTAATTATTGCAGGACTAACTGAGCCGGATCTCTCTGGAATCCACTTCGACTTTCCCAGGAAGAGATGGATTTACCAGGAAGCATGTAGGCTTAAACATCAGAACTCCATATTCTTAGCTACCTTATGGAATTTGATCTTAACTTTTCCTTTTCATATCTCTCTCATCAGTACCCTAGTATCCCATATGTCATTATAAATGCTGAATCAAGTGGGATGATAAACCAATATATATTAAATTGGTTTGAAAAGGATACAGCACTATTCTGAAGGACAATGATAATAAATCATTGATAATAAAATGTGTCACCTTATCCCTTCCCTCTCTGTGTTATTAAAATGTTAGTTATGTGAAAACTTTTTTCCTCCATGAAATTTCTTTGAAAATTTCGAGGAAGGAAAACAAATGAATTTGAATTTCAAAAAAATCAATATTTTTAAACCTATAACCATACCCAAATCTGTTCCTATATCTATATCCATCCATTTTCATTGTAGAAAAGTGAGGGGAAACAACTATAAAGGAGAAAATAAAAGTCATCATTACTTAGAGATGATCACTTTACAAAATTAGAATTGACAGTATCAGCCTTTCACAAAAAGTCAGAGGTTCACAATCTCATATTCTTGGGAGAGCATTCCAACATACATGAAGTTACCTGATCAAAGGACAGGTTTGTTTTATAGTTATTGCTATTATTGCCAATGTTTTGGCAATAATTAAACTATTTACATTCACCAGTGGGTAAAATCATGCCTGTTTCTTGGTAAGCATTTTGCCATTGAGGATTAGCACTTTAAAATTTTTTTTTCCATACAGATAGGTAAAAATAATATCTTTGTTTCCATGATTGTGATTTTGCTCTCAAACAAGCTTCAATAATATTTACTCAAGAAAGAAGCTCTGAGCTTAGACTATAGTAGCTGTGCTAGGCACAAGAGATACAAAGAATTATAAAATACAGTCTTCAAGGAGTTCAGAGTTTGTTGAAGGATCCAAGCAGAAATTAACTACCATATTTTCTTCTCACCTTAAATATTCTAACTGCTTGATCAATAATGAAAACACAAATCCCCAAATCAACCAACCAAATATACTTTACTTTTTAAAAAACCCTATATATAATCAATTTTTTTCTACCCACAACTAATCCTTACCTATTTCTATATCTATAACCATATTCATTGTATAAAAACAAGTGTAAAGGAGGAAAAAACATTATTATTCATATTATTTCTAAAAGTTCAATTGTTAAAAACCATTAATTGACTATCTACTATGTGCTTACTACATCCTTAGAAAATAGATGGAATGAGAAATAAAAGATGCTGCTAGAAAATCCCTGGACAATACTTCTTTAGATGGTGAGAGGAGGTGGCTCAGCTACTTGTCACATGACAAAAGTTCTCTTATATTGGAACACATGGAATGAGTAATCTGTCACCAGCAGAGCATGGTACAGCAAGTCTGGCTGTTCCAGTGCATTAAATTATTAAGTTTTAACAAATAAAAGAGATCAAAGGCATGGGATGTTCAGTTTATATCTGTCACTAGATTATGAGAATTCTTCAATATTGTTCTCCTTATAAACATGTGTTAAAGAGAAGAAAGACCGCCTCTGGTTGATCCCAAAGAAAGAGAAACAGTTATAACTGGATGTCCTCCCTATTAAACCATGGGAATAAATTAGAGACCAGGTTGTGTTCACAAAGCCATTTTGTAACCTCTCCTAAGATGATATAAAGGATGTTTTCAGTATGTTAAAAAATCAGTACAAATAGTATCTGGTTATTATTTAATGTTACCGCAGATAGAAAATAAAGGGAAACTGTTAAAAATCCCTTCCAGTGGATGTTTCTGTCCTAGAGTTCTGACTCTTTGACTCACTGCCTTATAAAAAAAAAAAAAAAAAAAAAAAAAAAAAAAAAAAAAAAAAAAAAAAAGACGTATGAATACATTTGGAGTCTCTCAAGGGGAAGGAGATAAATTTTCCCTGATCATTGTTAAAAACAATTCTCTTAAACAAAGACCTAGCTGAGTATCACAAGTTTCCCATGTTCAACCTCATACCCCTCCAAAAATGACTTCCCATTTCTAAATTCCTTGTGTCTGCTTGGTCTTCCTTGCTTAAATCACTGGTGTCTGCCCCGGCTCTCTCCCCCTCACTCTCCATTCTCTCAGTTCCTGGACAGTGGTAAGGTCTTTGCCGGCTAGTATCTTTCCGTAAGCATTGTCTCCACAGTGCTTTCTCCTTTTCCAGAGATTAGCTTCCTTACATGAGCTTTTCTAAATCCCTCTGACTAGGTCGAGTCCTTTAGTTACAACACTGAGCAGACCCTACACTTTCCTTCCACAGTACCTTCCTTATAGCAATATATATGTATTTATGTAAAATGTTTGTCTTCTATGCTTCATCAGGTCAACAGGACCAAGTGGTCCTATTCATTGTCTTCCAATACCAAGCATCTGCTTTGCACATGATAAACACTCAAGTACTGAGTGAATGAGAAAATAAATAAAGGAATGTCAGTTTTATTTAAGAAAAGACTGATACTTATTAATTCCCTAACAAAAGTGAGGTTCACAAGCCCTCAAGGGGTTTCTCCCTATTTGTTGGAATAAAACATCAACAAAAACGTCACCTCTAGTTTTATGTCCAATGCTTGGTAGTGAGACATTATGAAATGTCCTCTTTATTAAATAATTCTAAATGACTTGGATTTGATCTGTAGCCACTTAGGAATAATGTAAGTTGGAATGTCTAAGAAACTGAAAGTTAAATACAGGGAAATGTCCTCTCCTTTTGGTCTATAAATGTCCCCTAACCCTCCCATGTTGTATTTTAAGAGATAAGCCAGCTGTGGCATGTCTAGCAGAGAGTGACCACTTATTCAATGCAAGGAGCCAAAACCACATCCACGAATGCTATTTCATAGATATGACTTGGACTATGTTATATTCAAAGTTTTTTTAAAAAAAAACTTTAAAAATGTGTGCATAGCACAATGTTTAATTAAATCTTCAATCCATCTCTGTTTTGTTGGCATTTGTTAAGTGCATCATTTACATCTGGAGTTATATAAATTTTTAACAATGATTATATTTACATAAAGAAACACTTAGATTTCAAAATATAAACTTACTGGTAGTCTAGAAGCGCTTCACTGATGGGCAGTTTGGCTTCCCTTTGTGGCACATCTTGCATATCCTTTTTATTTGCTTTCCCTGTGCTTTCCATTGTTCTGGTTAGTTATTAAGGTACATATCTGTTTAGCAAAGAGATATACAAAAAATGAATAAATTCCCCCTTCGCTCCTCCACTTGTATTGATGCTAGATAAGGCACTGCTGGGACTTCATTTTAAACTGGCTTTGCCATCCTAACTGTTCCTTGTCCCCAGATTTCACATCAACCACAAGACAGGTTGAATCATCAATCATCATGAATCAATTGGATTCTTGAGCCTGGTGAGTTCCATGTGTAGCCCAGTACAGCAACCTACCATGCATGATCCAAAACTTTCTAAGAGATTTGTTAGCTACCTACATCTATTGCTCCTATCAGCAGATTGATCAGTCTCTTACATATGATTTACGAAGGGCTGAATTTTTTAAATCATTTAAGAGCAAAGAACTGAATTTATAAAAATAATTTTATTTCTCCAAAGTGTTTGGCAGAGTGCACTGTACATAGCAGCAGCTCAGTAAATATCTATTAATTTTTTAAAAATTAAAAAAAAAACCATAATTTTTTATGAGCACCAAGAAACTAGGATTCTGAAGAATTAGAACTAGGATCCCAAAGAATTAGGTTTGGCCAGGATTGTTACAAAGAGCAAGTAAAAACATACATTGAAGTGTGTTTTATGTGGTTAAGATATTCACAGATGCAAATAATAATGTTGTATCACTAAAAATAACTTTTCATAAGCTAGTAATTGCTTTTATACTTTAATAAAAATCAGCAAGAATAATATTTTTTAAAAAATAAAAATCAAGACCCAATGTTCACTAGTGTTTTTATTAAGCAAGTATACATCATGGTTTTGGTTCAGATACTAAAGTACAGAGTACAGCTTTCCTTAACAGGTTTTTATATTTTAATTTCTATTATTCTCCTAAGATTAAGAACCTAAACTGCAATCAATGTTCAGTAGTTTGGTGTGGTAGAAAGCACATGACCTTTGTAATTATTTGTTTAAATGGTTGTAAATTAATGAGCATGAGGAAGATGTAATAATTGTGCATTTCTGTATTTCTCCACTAACCACACAAACGTATCCCTGTCAAATGAATACCAGAGTTAATGGATAAATGAATCAGGCAGAAGTATTTTAATCCTAGGCCCCCTCCTATTATCCTTGTGACCTTGAGATAATTACTTAATGTTTTTGAACTTCAGGTTCATCATCTGTAAAATGAGATAGCTATCATATTCTAAGAGCTACTGTAAGGATTAAAATAGGCTAATATTTAAAGCACCTGGTATAGTGTTTCACCAACAGAAAGAACTTCATAAGGATTATGCCCTTTTGTCTTTCTCTTCAGTTAACAGCTACAGATCATCCTTCGAATTCCAAATAACTGTAAATCAGAGGATGTCTGCCTGCTGCCAAGTACAATGATTTGTGGAAAGACTAATTCATGAGGTTTGACATTGTCAGCCTTTGATTTGAATCAACCAATTGGCAATCTGCAAAGACCATTCAGACCCACTGTGGAAAAACTTGCTGAAATGAAAACACAATTTTGTCTATAGACACATTGCTCATGTACCCAGACCTCTAGTGAGGCTATCTGGGTGTCTGAGATTTTTCTAGCCAAGTGTATACATGAATGCAAATATACTACAATATTTTCCAAGTGAAGAGTACACAGGTAACAGAAAAAAGATTTAATACAAAAAAGATTTAAAGTATTAAAACAGTGTCTTCTCAAATGTGGAAGTATCAAGAATAATTCAATAAGCTCCATACCAAAATGTATCATCATTATACGAGCACAGTTCACAGCAAATTATCAGCTAAGGAAAATTTGTTCTCTTTTATTCCAGATACAGAGTTGTGTTTTTATACTATTTTCTATTTTAGAATTGAAATTTTTATCTTGACTGTTACACAAGAAGATAGCATGCTGACAAAGGTTTCATTTTAAAACAAGAACTTACTATTTAATGTTTAGTTTTATTAAAAAATATTTTATTTAAAACTTAAAGCAACCATCAAAAGACTACCAACTAAGAAAAGCCCAGGACCGGATGGGTATACAGCAGAGTTTTACAAAACCTTTAAAGAGGAACTAATACCAATACTTTTCAAGCTACTTCAGGAAATAGAAAAAGAGGGAGAACTTCCAAATTCATTCTACGAGGCCAACATCACCCTGATACCTAAACCAGACAAAGACACTTCAAAGAAAGAAAACTACAGACCAATATCTCTAATGAACCTAGATGCAAAAAT
>NW_026000174.1:3382177-3385582 GCF_001458135.2 Marmota marmota marmota
GGGGGGATAGTAGAGGATAGGAAAGGCAGCAGAACACAACAGACACTAGTATGGCAATATGTAAATCAATGGATGTGTAACTGATGTGATTCTGCAATCTGTATATGGGGTAAAAATGGGAGCTCATAACCCACTTGAATCAAAGTGTGAAATATGATATATCAAGAACTATGTAATGTTTTGAACAGCCAACAATAAAAAATTTAAAAAATAAAATAAAATAATAAAACTTAAAGCAAAGGTCAACATTTAATATCTTTCTGAATCATATAGAAGAGACCAAATGTTGTAGTCTCTACCTGTGGTACCCATCTGGGGCTGGAGGAGAAATGACCATCTTGTTCAATTACTTCAGTTACCTGGCCCATATGCTTTTAACTCTCTTGTGTATAATTAGTTTCCTAACTGAAGCTCACAGCGAGATTTTAATAAAATATGAGTGAAATGCAGTCCACTAAAACACAAGTGATTTATCCATAAGCTATATTAAGGGTCATTGTTCCACACACTTCCAAGAAAATCAGTAAGCCAACTGGATTGCCTGTTTGACCATTGCATTTTTGCAGTGAGTTAATGACACTACCTCAAAATGTACTTTTGTATTTGATAATGTCTTAAAATAATGGGGTCCTTCATCAAAAATTATAGTTCCTAACCGCCCAAAGGATTTATCACAGTAAGGGGTGAGAATCCTAGAAAAATATTCACAAAGTAAATGTCATTATCTTCTAGGAAGGTTACACTTAGAATAACTCCTAACAAATGGAAACCTAATCTTTTTGTCAGTAAGTGCAAACATCTATTCAGAGCCTGCTCTGTGCATGGCACTTTACCTGGCCCTTGGCTGTACAGAAAAGGTAAGATCCCTGCTCAGACTGTTGGGAAGCAAGAAGCACCCAAGTAGCCACACTTTAACAAAATAATGAACAACTTCAAAAGTCTTTAGCAAAATCATGACCTCTTTCTGTTTTGTGCTCCTGTGCTTTTCCTGCACCCAACTCTGGGCACTGTAATTCTCATCATGGAGTGGGGCGGGGGGTGGGGGGGGGCCTGGCAGGTGAGCAACCTGGGTTTGAAAGACTCAGGCCTCCAGCTTTCCTGAGTCTACTCCACAATCATTATTTCAGAAAATGTTAAAAAATAAATTCCCTAAAGCTTCTCAGTGAAAAGAGGTCTATTTAGTAAAAATGGATATATATCATTCTCTTCAAATGTACTGTTAGCCCATAATGCTTTCTTTTAATATTTTTTATTGGTACATTATAGTTGTACATAAATAGTGGGATTTGTTGTGACATTTTCAAATATGGACACAATGTAACAATAGAATTTGGCCAATATATAATTCTTAGACTGAACATTTACTCATAGACAAGAATGCATCCCATCCTGTAGTCTCCGGGGCCTGCCTCAATATTTAGAAGGCTCCTAATGACTCTTTTCATAAGTATGTACAGAGTCATAAATGTCCAGAAGCCTCTGAATGCCTCCTTTCACAATTTTGTTGATGTTGGGAGAGATGACAGTTCTTCCCTAATAACATTCTGGACTTATGAAATGGAGCCTGCTATTTGGTGAATAATGTTTTAAATAAATGTAGATTAAAATTAAAGATATTTACCTAATAGTATTAATAATGACAAAATTTTCTGAATAAGATTCCATCAGGGGATGAGAATATGAGGTATTTAAAAGATCTCCATATGGGTGTCTTAAATTCTAGGCCTGGTTCAGCCATTAACTAGCTATAAACTTATGTAAATCTGATAATAGTAGCAGTAGTGATAATAACATAATACTTCCATAAACTTGTTAAAGAGCATTGTAACTAAAAAGACATAGAACTCGGCATAGTGTTAATTGCAAGGAAATACATATTCAAAAACATTCATGAGGGCTGGGGATATGGCTCAGTGGTTAAGCGCCACTGGGTTCAATCCCTAGTACCAAAACAAACAAATAAAATCATAAACATTCATGGCACTCATCTTCAACAAAATATAATTTAATGCTGAACAATACTACTTCAACAAACTCTTATTTGGGGTATTCAAATATAGATCTTAGCACATAGGCCAGCATATCTCATGGACACAAACCAGATGTTCAATAAACATTTGATTTAAATGACTGACTTGCACATAATGCATAATAACTTTCTTCTCCAATGGCCTTATTTATTTGTTAATAATAATGTATTTACCCTAAATTTGATAAGTAAAACTGCTTTTAAACTCAAATTTTCACTTATACAAGAAACAAGTTTTAACTTGGAGAAAAGGTTTATTTTGGCTCATCAGAATGCATTATTAATACAATTAGAAATGGTCTTCTAGCACATGTTTAAAAATTATTTAAACACTTTAAAAATAATATCACTTAAGGATTAATTTTTAAGAATTTCAGCTCTCCACACACATAGATTATGTGTATAGAGCCCCAAATAGTTGGTGTTAAAATTCACCCACCTTGGAGAAATGATGTTAACCCCGTATATTCAAATTCAGGTATTTATTTATTTATTTATTTATTTTTTTCATTTCAGGTCATTTATTGCTGCTACATAGAAATTCAACTGATCTTTTACATTGAATTTGTATCCGGCAACATTGTTATGTCACTTGTTCTACAAAGGATTTTAACAAAACTCCCTACATATGTAGGCTTTTTACAAGTAAAACAGTTAACAGTTTTATTCTTTTCAATCTGCATGCATTTATTTTTTCTTGCCTACTGCACTGGCTAGGACCTCAAATATTAAAAATGACATGAATATGCATCTTGACTTTTTGCACAACTTATCATTATTTCACTGTTAAGCAGTAGTATGGTAGCTGTAGTAGATTTCCCTTACAAAATTGAAGATATTTTCTTTTACCTTAATGTGTTAAGAACTTTTAGTATCAATAGTTTTTCAATACATTGAGTAGTTGTTTTGCATCAATTGGCATGGCCATGTTGTCATAAATTGTAGTTCCCTAATTTTTCATGTTTTTAGTAGCCACTTATTTTCTTTGCAAAGTGTCCGTTTGAGTTGTTTACCTATTTTTATTGAGTTTATTATTTTGACATTTTTTAGTTTAAAATGTTCTTTATATATTCTAGATATGAACCTTTTGTAAACTTGTATAATTTGTAGATAATTTCTCCTAATTGTGACTTGTCTTTTCATTTTATTATTTATGTGTTTTGAGAAAGGTTTTTAAGTTTGGTCAAGTTCGTCTATTTTTTTTTTTATTGTTGGTTGTTCAAAACATTACATAGTTCTTGATATATCATCTTTCACACTTTGCTTCAAGTGGGTTATGAACTCCCATTTTTAGCCCATATACAGATTGCAGAATCACATCAATTACACATCCATTGATTTACATATTGCCATACTAGTGACTGTCATGTTCTGCT
>NW_026000174.1:3387406-3390968 GCF_001458135.2 Marmota marmota marmota
GCTATTTCATGAAGGCTTGGCGAGAGACCTCTTCCTAGAGTCCCTGCACCGCTCCTGCTGTGCTGCGCCTTGGAGGCTATCCGCCCTGACGCGGGGGCCGGTGCAGGCAGCCGACAGTCGCCGAGTTGCGCGGGCAGCGGCTGGCGGGTCTGGACCTCTGCACTGCGTGGCGGAGATTCACTCGTCTAGCGCAGACTGTCACCTCCAAAAATCCTACCGATTCCCGGCCGATCTCTCTTTAGTGGAATTTTGCTAGGAGTTTCTCAGCAGGTCGTATCTAAGCGTATCCATGCGTCTCTCTGACCCCGTTGTTGAGGAGGTACTGAAAGCGCTGCCTCCCCTCTCGCCGCCATGTTCTCTCTTCCAAATTCAGGTATTTAAATGAATGACATTTTCAGCAATTCTTTGGATGATTTATGACACACATTACATTAGCATGTATTTTCTTTACCAATGCAAATCCTATAGTCACTGGCACAGTTTTCAACTGCCGTTCCTAAATTATATTGGATTCTTTAAAACTGGTCTATTCTTCACAGAACTAGAAAAAAAAAATCCTAACATTCATATGGAAGCACAATAGATGCCCAATAGCCAAAGCAATACTGAGCAAAAAGAGCAATGCTGGAGGCATCACAATACCTGATCTTAACACATACTACAGATCCACAGTACCAAAATGCCACGGCATTAACATAAAAATAGACATGCAGACCAATGGAACAGAATAGACCGACCCGTGAATAAATACACACATCTTCAGCTAACTGGTCTCAACAAAATGCCACAACATACACTGGAGAAATGACAGACTCTTCAACAAACAGTGCTGGGAAAACAGGATATCCATAGGTAGAAGGTTAAGACTAGACCCCTATCTCTCACCATGTATAAAAATCAACTCAAAATGGGTCAAATATTTTTTTAATATTATAAGACTTGAAAATTTGAAACTATCAGGAGAAAACATAGGGAAACACTTCAAGATGTGAGCACAGCAACAATTTCCTAGATAGAACTCTGAGAACTGACAAATGGGATTGTATCAAATTAAAAAGCTTCTACATAGCAAAGGAAACGATGAACCGAGTGAAGAGACAGCCTGCAGAAGGGGAGAACTTTGCCAGCAATTCATTCATCTGACATAGATTAATATCCAGAGTATATAAGGCACTCATGAAACTTAACAACAATAACAAAAGGTAATGTTTTGACATTACGTGGATGGAGACAGGGTAGAGGGAGGGTAGACATGATCAATACATGACAAATGCATGTATAGAACTGTCACAGTGAAACCCATTAATCTGTATAACTCATCTGTATTAATAAAAAAGAAAATATAAGAATTGGTCTCTCTTCTAATTCAGAATTGCTAGTAACAAATAGTTTGAAATGCAATATATTATATTAACTTATCTAGTAATCAGAACTACATTTTTTTCCAACTCCTTCTGCCCTTCAGTTTAAAAAATGCCAAAAAAGAAACAAAAATAAGAAAAAAAAATACTGAGAGGATAATGGAAACATTATATACTCT
The DNA here is from genome assembly GCF_001458135.2 of Marmota marmota marmota. NCBI lineage: Eukaryota > Metazoa > Chordata > Mammalia > Rodentia > Sciuridae > Marmota > Marmota marmota. The sequence goes on from NW_026000174.1 coordinate 3,388,947, forward strand.
GATGGTGGAGAAGAACAAAAAGTATCTCTCTTTCTTCAGAGAGCAGTAGTGAATATAAACAGTACCTACTACCACCAGGTCTTGTAGATGCATGTCAGGAAATATATGAGCACAGACACTGATTATTACTTTAGCAAAAATGAATCTTTTGCTGACCCTCCTCTCCCTATCCATCTTTTCTTTTTAAAAAATTTATTCTAATTAGTTACATATGACAATACAATGCATTTTGACACATCATACATAAATAGAATATAACTTTTCATTCTTCTGGTTGTACATGACGTAGAGTTTCACAGGTCTTGTAATCATATATGCACATAGGGTAATAATGTCTGATTCATTCTACTATAATTCCTACCCCTATACTCCTTTTCCTCCCTTCATTCCCCTCTGTCTAGTCCAAAGTACCTCTATTCTCTGCATCCCCTTTATTGTGAATTAGCATCTACATATCAGAGAAAATATTCTCTGGAATTGGCTTATTTTGCTTAGCATAATATTCTCCAGTTCAATCCATTTACTGGCAAATGCCATAACTTCATTTTTCTTTAAGGCTGAGTAATATACCATTGTATATATCACACTTTCTTTAGCCATTCATCTGTTGAAGGGCACCTAGGTTGGTTCCATAGTTCAGTCCTTCTTTTTGGTATTAGATGTGACATCTTTCCCCATCTCTAGCCATTTCTTCAACCCCAGCCCCTCCCCCTCCTCTGCCCATCAGAGTATTATGGGGAATAGAGGAGTGAGGAAACCAAAAAATGTACTGTATAAATCTGTTGAGAGCCACAGTTTAGTCGGAATGACGCCTGGCATTTTGCTAGAGGGAATGGTTGAAAGGTGACCCTGCTCCTGCTCCGGGATAAGGGTGGATCCTGCTGCCTCCTGCTACGGCTACTTTGGAGTTCTCATCGGGTTCTGGGAGAATTGGCGCGGAGCCCAGTGGAGGGTGTGTGTTCCTGGGAAGTGTGGGTAGAGTGCCGGTGAGAGTTCGGGAATAAAGAATTGCTGTTTGAACCTACAAGACTTTGTGGCAGCTCGGTTATTTTGTGCCCAGCCAGACTTCGGCATAAATCTAAGAAATTCATTAAAGAAAGAAACCAAGTAGTCTCTTTTGAAGGACATCTATTATAGCATTCAAGTAAAGAATCAAAGCCAATCTGCAGATTCAGAGTGTGGGGGGTGAACGGTCATCAACAACAAACTGAGCACATAGGGAGTACCTACATTGCGAGGTGCATTGTGGAGTTGAAGATTGCAAGGATGTGTGAGATCCTCATTCAAAAAGCACTCACTACAAAGGGAATTCAGTAAGCAAAGCACTAAGAGAAACAGTCTATTTTCTCCATTGTGTTTTATAACCTCAGACATTTCTGAACCTCTCTGACCTCAGTTTCTTCCTCCATCATTCCTGTCAGGGTTATAAGACTTAATTGCTTTGGGAATCAAGTTATGAAGTCCATACAAATGGAAAACATCACAGTAGCCCCCCACCCTCAACTGGTGGGGGATATGTTGTTCCAAGACACCCAGTGGATGTCTGAAAACTGGGGCTAGTACCAAACCTTCATATACTATGTTTTTTCCTATACATACATAACTACAATAAAGTTTAGTTTATAAACTAGGCACAGTTAACAACTAATACTAAAATTATAACTACATACTGTAGTAAAAGTTATTTAAAACTGACAACATTTTATTTCTGGAAATTTCCACGTAATACTTTCCAATCAGCACGCAACTGAAACCGCACTTAACCGCCTAAGGAGGACTAACTGTGTGAGTGAAGTGAGCATCAACTGTGTGCGAGGGACTGTGTGAGTCACCCTGAAGGTTACAAACCTTAAGTCAGACCCTGCCCTCCAGGAGCAGATCTAGGAGCACAAATGAGCAACGCATCAATGAGCAGGGATTCTACTACAAGGCGGAAAGAGAGGGAGGCCAGTTGTGGTTAGTTCGCCAAAGGCCGGCTTTCCTATCGGTCTCCGAAGGGGAGAAGGCCAGGGTGGGGGTGGG
>NW_026000174.1:3390993-3498780 GCF_001458135.2 Marmota marmota marmota
GCATCCTCCCCCCTCTCCCGCCCGCCCCTCCCGGGCGCGAGCAGCGGTTCGAGGGCGCCACCTGGCGGCCCTGCAGGGAGCAGTCCGGGCGGAGGGTCTGCGCCGCCGCCCCGTACCTCCACGCACTCTACCGCCGCCCTCTGTGCGGAATTTTCCGCGCCCAAGCTCTGCTCGCCCCAGTCTAGTCGCAAACCCGGAAGTGGTGAGTGTGCGGAGACGTGACGTGGCTCCGTACCGTGACAGAGCCGAGGTCATTTCACTGTGCTTGTTTTCTGCTGTAAAATGAGACAACTGGAGTGGTGGGGTAGGGACCGTGGGCATGTGGTGGGGCTTTTGCCCGCCTCTGCCCTGCTCCGCGCTCGGCACCGGGACAGCTCCTCTTCCACTTTTGTTTTGTACCCGAGTTTCAGCTCCAGATAGAATGACAAACACCTGAACTAAATAGGACAACTTTTGGCTCTGAAAGCTGTTAAACCTCAAGAAAAGCAACAAAGATTCCGTTTCCTCCTTCTTTTTCACCTTTTGTAGCTCTGTCCTTCTTTGTGGGGGGAGGGGGTCAGAAATCCCACACTGACAGTCTTTAAAGTTCCCCTTTCCTCTCCGGCATTCTTTCGCATTCTGTGCCTGAAGACTGGCCTCTTAGATCCAGGAAGCACCTACTTCCCCTAGTGACTTCCCAGTCATTTGTCCTTTTGTCCCGGGAAAACGGAGGTGAAGCTCCTTTTGGCTTTTACTTTCTTCCCAAGTCATGTATTTGACATTCTTGAATTCGTTTTTGTTTTTTTAAATAGATTGTCATGTGTTTTTGTTTTTTTTTTAAATTATGCTGTTATATTCTGTTATAACACTTTCAAGAACCTCTTAAACGAAGAGAACTGAAGAGATTAATAAAAATATGAATTAACTTTTAGTTCAGGGAATTTTTCTCATCAGTAAAAAGCCATCCAAAAATTAACCAGTTTGTGGACATTTATTTGTTCTACCGCATTTAGACCTCCCTTTGTGCAAAAATTATTTTATATAGCTAATAAGTAATCTGTGATCTATGCATCTAAAAGGTTTTTTATTTTTTAAATATTTTTAGTTGTCGATGGGTCTTTAATTAATTTATTTACTTATAAGAGGTGCTGAGAATCGAACCAGTGCTTCACACATGCAAGGCGAACTCTCTACCACTGTGTCACAACCCCAGCTAAAAGGTTTTTTCCTAAAATAGCAACAGGTGGGATTGTAGAGTGAACTTATTAAGTAGAGTGCAAAGGCAGGAGAAAAAGTTACTACCCAAAAGTTTTAAAGCATGGAGTTTTTCTAGTCAAGTGGAAAAACTATGATTATTTTTTCAGCACGTTGAATTCATTCCCACATCATTTCTTATAAATCTTAGGCCTGCTTCTTTTATGAGGCCCTGGGCCCATGTTCAAAAATGTACTTTTACCCTATCATTTATCTCCTGCTCAGTTTTTCTTATGGTGTTTGCCAGTTAGTGGTCAAACAGTGAAGCCAGATAAAAAACATTTGTGGAGTTTCCTCATTTGACCTTGATTTTCTGTGAGTCTTGCAGTGTTGAATGATGCACAAATAGAAGTAGAAAAGTATCTAAGGTAGAAAAAGCCTAATATGCTGTCTGTTTTTTGGCAAAATCACAAATAATCTGTTTGGTATGAACAATTGCTAAACATCTGATAGATAAAAAAAAAAAATTCAGGGTCTGCTGTAGGCAGTGCTGCATGCCTGTTATCCCAAGGACTGGGGAGGCTGAGACAGGAGAGTTGCAAGTTCAAGGCCAGCCTGAGCAATTGAGTAAGACACTGTCTCAGAATTTTAATTTGGGCTGGAATGTAGCTCAGTGATAGAAGGCTTGCCTATTGTTTGTGAGGTCCCAGGTTCAACTCCCTGTACTGCAAAATAAAATTTGCAGGGACTTTTTTTTTTTTTGACAATATGATTTTAAAAACCATGAACATACTTGTTCACACTTTTAAATATCTGCTTTCATTAGAGATTACTACCTTTGCCGATAGACAAAGCAATCAACTAGATATTAGTGTTAAATATCATAGTAATTTCTGGAGACCTGAACTAAAGATTAACCTTTTGACTTTGCAAGCTGCTTCAAACTTCTGGAATACCAGATATTTTACTGAGAGCAAAATTACTTTTCTTGTAATTTTGTTCCTGACAAATTTGAAACAAATCAGTGCTTTGCAAAAAAAGAAGAAAAAGAAAGAAAAAATGTTGTAACTCAATATCCATTGCTATGTTGCTATATTATAAAATGGGCATTTCTCCTTTATTTGTTAGAGTCCCAGTTTTTTCCCTTTAAGCCTGGAGCCATATCCCTTCAATCTTCTTTTCTTCATCTCGTTGATCCAAGTTTAACATGAGTAACCAGAACTCTGGCAAAAAAAGATATCACATCTTTATTTTCCCCCTTTTCTCTTCTTCCCAACTAATTTTTGAAGTTATTTTCATGATCTCTTTGTTTTCTGTGAGAAAAGAGGAGCACAGGATGGTAAGCTGGAGTTCTGGGTTCCTAGGGATGGGGCCAGGGGATGAATTGTGCCTGAGGGCTTTAGCATATAATGTCTTGAGAGCTTTCAACAACAATGGATTGCTGTGTGCCTACAGCAGTTTTAAAACATGACCAGGAAAGTGACCGTAAAAGGATAAAACTATTATCACTAGAACATAATAAAAAGTCCAAAAGTAGACATAATATATAGTCAGCTGGTTCAGACTACAGCGCCAATGTAACTCAATGAGGAAAGGATAATGTTTTCAATAAATGCTATTCTAAATATTGGCTATCTATGTGGAAAATGACCCTCGACCCTAACCAAAAACATGCTTTTGTGTGTGGGGTGTGTATATGGTACTGGCGATTAAAACCGGAGGTGCTCTATCTCTGAACTGTATCTCTAGCTTATTTTTTATTTTGAGTCAAGTTCTAAGTTACCATGGCTGGCCTTGAACTTGTGATCCTTTGGCCTCAGTCTCCTAAATAGCTGGGATTACAGAAGTGTGCTGCTGCACTGGGCCCATACAAAAAATCAGCTCAGAATATATCATAGACTTTAATACACAAGCTAAAACTATAAAATTTCTAGAGTAAAACAGGAAAAATTCTTTGTGACCTTGGGTCAGCAAAAATTCCTTTTTATATAGGACACAAAAACATGGTTTAAAAAAGGGAGAAAAAGTAATAATTCATCCAAATTTAAAATTCTGCTCTATAGTTTGAAGAATATGAAAAATCCACAGTCTGGAAAAAAAATACTTGTAATACATACACCTTACAAAAAATGCTATCCAGAATTTACAACAACTCCTAAAGCTCAATAAAAAGTTAAAAAAAAAACTACCAAAAGATTTGAACATATGTGTCACAAAAGAAAACATATTCTTGGCCAATTAGCACATGAAAAGATACTCAACATTATTAGTCATCAGGGAAATGCAAATAAAAACCATGAGATACCAATCCACACCAATCAGAATGGCTGATCTTAAAACAGCTGACAACATTCTGCATTGACAAAGGGTGTGGAGTAACTGGAACTTTCATATATTGCTGGGAAAAAAGTAAAATAATATAACTGTTTTGGAAAACAATTTGGTAGTCTTTTCTTCAATATATAGTTCAACTTCACTTGTAGGTATTTATTCATTCAAAAGAATTGAAAATGAATGTTTATAGCAGTTTTATTCATAATCTAAATCTGGAAACAACTCAGATGTCCATCAGCAGGTAACTGCATAAACAAAATGTTGAATATCCATGCAATAGAATACCATTAGCAATAAAAAGGAATGAACTATTAATACAGGCAATAATGTAAATGAATCTCAAAAGAATTTAGCTAAGTAAAAAAGTAAAAGTCTAAAAGCAGATCAGTGGTTGCCTACTGCAGAGAGGTGAGTGAGGGGATTACTGCAAGGGGACAGAAGAGGACTTTTTGGGAGAAAGGTAATACTCTATATTTTGATTGTGATGGTGGTAACTGGAGTGTTTGCATTTGTTAAAATTCATTGAACTATACATTTAAAATGTGTACATTTTATTATAACTCTATATTGTTAATTCTTACAAAATAGCTTCACATCTTTTGATATCTTCTCATTAAGAGATGGAGTCATTGTTCCCTCTCCTTGAAGCCTGATGATCTTGCTACTGCTTCAACCAGCAGAGTATGGTGGCAATTACTCTTGTGTTATTTCTGAAGCTAGATCATAAAAAGTCATGACAATTCCTCCTGGCTCTTTTGGATTCTTGCTTTGGATGCCATGCGCTGCCATATAAAAAGTCCAACTACTATGGGGCAACCATGCTGAAGAGGCCAAAAATAGGCATTAAAGTCAGCTCTTCTAGCTGAGTCTACCTTCTAGCCCACAGAATGCCACATATATGAATGAAGTCATATTGGATCTTCCTACCCGCCCATGTCATAAGGAACAAGAGATCACCAGTTACTAATCTATGGGATCTTTGAGATATAACAAAGGGTTTTTTTTAAAAACAGTTTTGATAGTGTATCAGTTATCTATTATTGCATAACAAATTAGTGATTTAAGACAACAATAATTTATTACCTCACCATTGTTATAAATGAGGAATTTGGGAGCAGCTTGACCGGGCAGTTCTAGCTTGGTGTACCTCATGAGGTCAGATGTTGGCCAGATTCTATGTCTGCCTGAAGGAGTTTTCAGTCTAGGGGAAAAGAGGAGCAATCAAATCAATAGTTTTTTACAACACAGTCGGAAAACCCCCATTAGGGGCATGCAAGGAGCATGCTACAGAAAACCTACCCCAGTCTTAAGGGTCAGAGAACAATTCCTAGAGGAAGAGAGGTCTGAATTTTTTTTAAAAAACATGCTTTATCACACAATATATACAATATTTACTTTGCTTGCCATCTGAAATGCCTTAGAAAAGCAAGGTCTGAATTGAGACTTGATGAGCAAAAATTAGTCACCTTGAGGTGTTGGGGGGGAGGTGATGGAATAGAGAGCCTAGAACATTACAAAGACCTAGAAGTAAAAATGAAAATAATAAGGTCCTAATGGATTTAAGGAAATTTACCATGGTTGGGTAATAGGGCCCTCAGATAGGGGAGGAGAAAGAAGGCTGAAGAAGCAATCAGGGACAGATCACATTGGGTCCTCTGAGCTATGCTGATGATGACAGCCTTGTTACCATGACAGAAGTTTCCTTTGTTGCTGTAGAAGCGAGTGGGAAGGGTCAGAACTGGGTCAGGTTCCAGGATGAACTCCACTGACCACAGTTTCAATCTTTCTTTTGCCTAAGGGCCTCTCTCACTTGGGTCCAGTTTCTGGTCCAAGAAGCATGTCTCAGATTCTGCCCTTCATCAGATAAAAGTAACTGGCAAAAAGAATGACCTCATCTCTCTGGGTCAGGTTCAGCTTGCCTAATCTCTGGCTGCCTCTATGACTCAAGTAGGATGCCCACCCCCACACTAGAACATAGTCTATGAAACCCTACCATCACCACAACATCAACAAGCATATTAAAAGAATTAGAACGTATGGAATAATAAATACTACCTGACATCTGGAAAATGAGGCAGTATAAATTCTAACTTTCATCTTTTAAGAACTACACATTTGTTTGCAGAAGGAAACATAAAAGGACATTTTTAGGCATACCTACCAATATTAGCAAATCCAAGGTAGTGCATTGCATTTTAATTCTCATCTACTTATTTTCCAGTGCTAGGTATTGAACCCAGGGCTTTGCACATGTAAGACAAGCACTCTGCTACTGAGCCACATCCCCAGCCTTTTAAATTTTGATTTCTGCAGGGTTTTACTAAGATGACCAGGCTGGCCTGGAACTTACATTTCTTCTGCCTTCGCATCTTGAGAAACTGGGATTTCAGGCAGCAGTACTGCACCTGGCTGTGCGCTGCATTTTTAGGGGAATAATGAGTTTGTGTACTACTCCCTACACATTTCACTTTTCACATGACACACTAGCTAAGGAAACAACTGCCAAAAGGCCACATTATGTTTTTTCATTTAAATGTAGTGTTCAGACAAGGCAAGTCTACAGAGACAGAAACTGAGACTTCAGCAAGGGCTATACACCATAGGGTCACCAGCAGGGGGACCTCTTGGAGGGAGAGCTGTCCATGTGAAGCAAGGAGCAGCTGACCAGGGCATTGCAAACAACAGTCTTTGGACCCTGAAATTGGAGTTTCTTCTACTGACCGCACCTAAGTATGGGAACTGCCATTGTGGGATCTGGCAAGACTGAGAGAGAGTATTTATGGAACCACATGTTGTTAATGCATCTTTTTTTTAAAGAACATGAAAATTGCAGTCAGTGTCGATTCTTCTGAAGCCGCTTCTTAATTGTGTGACCTTGGACAAGTTACTTTGCCTTTCTGTACCTCAATTTCTTTTCTTTTTTTTTTTGAATTTTAAAATTTGTTTTAATTCGTTATACATGACAGTAGACTGTATTTATGCACTTTGATGTATCATATATAGATGGAGATATAATTTCTCATTTTTCTGAGTGTACATGTTGCAGAATCACATTGGTCATACAGTAATATATATACATAAAGCAATAATATCTGTTTTGTTCTACTATCCTTCTTATCCCCACATCCCCTTCCCTCCCCTTCCTTCACTTCCCTCTACCTAATTTAAGGTAATTCTATTCTTCTCTAGTTCTCCACACCCTGCCCTTACTGTGAATTAGCATCAGCATATTAGAGAAAACATTCGGCCTTTGGTTTTTTGGGATTGGCTTATTTCGTTTAAGCATGATATTCTCCAACTCTATTCATTTATTGGCAAATGCCATAAATTCATTCTTCTTTAAAGCTGAGTAATATTCTATTATTTTCTTTATCCATTCATCTATTGAAGGACGCCTAGGTTGGTTCCATAGTTTAGCTACTGTGAATTGAGCTGCTATAAACATTGACGTGGCTTTATCACTGTAGTATGCTGATTTTAAGTCCTTTGGGTATAAACCGAGGAGTAGGATACCTGGGTCAAACGGTGGTTCCATTCCAAGTTTTCTGAGGAATGTCCATAGCATCTCAATTTCTTCATCTGTAAAATGGACATAACATTGCATACCTGTTGGAGCTGGCATATGGTAGACTTTCAAAAAGTGTTAGATCTCTCTGGAATCTCTTCTAAAATATTATATGAGAATCCCAGAGAGTAGAATAATGTGGATCTCTCCAGAGTCACATTACAGAAGTAGCTTGAGAGTATCTATATTTGTTGGAACTCAAATCTATACCTTTTACCTAGGTTCAAACTTGCCCATTTAGCTTCCTATTTAGCACCAATGTTATAGCTTGGATCTGGAGTGTTCCCTAAAGGTTCATATGCCTTGAAGGTGTGGTCCCCAATGCAGCAATGTTCAGAAGTGGAACTCTTGGGGAAGTAATTGGTTCATAGGGCTCTGACCTCATCAGTGGATTAATCTATTGACGCATCAACAATTTGATGACATTTTTGGAAGGTGATAGAAACTATAAGAGGTAGGTGAGGCCCAGTGAGAGGAGGTAGGTTTCTGGGGGTGTGCCCTGGAATAGTATTTCTTATCCTGGGCTCCTTCCTCCTTTTCTCTGCTTCCCTGCTGCTATGAGATGAGCATCTTTCCTTCTCTGTGTCCTTCTGCCAAAATGTTCGGCCTCACCCCAGGCCCAAAGTAATGGAGCCAGCCAACCATGGACTGAAACCTCTGAAACTGTGAGCCAAAATAAATCTTTCCTTCCTCAAGTTGGTTTTCTCAGGCATTTGGGTCACAGCATCAAAAAGCTATCTGACTAACAGAATCAATTAGATGGCTCACATCATGCCCCAAACTCATTATCTCCCTCCACCTCCAATTTTTCTTTCCTTCTCAAGACTGTGTTTCATAGTAAATGGCACCAGCATTCATTTATACACTTAAACCTCAAGTCTTGGAGTTGTTCTAAACTCACCTACAGATCTCATCAATCTTCAAATTTTGTCAGTCTGCCTAGAGATTTTTTTTCATAGTTGTCAATGGACTTTATTTATTTATTTATATGTGGTCCTGAGAATCAAACCTAGTGCTTCATGCATGCTAGGCAAGCACTCTACCACTGAGCCACAACCCCAGCCCCATGCCTAGAGATTTTATATGTTGGACCCATTCATTATTTTTTTTTAGCCAGAAATTTTTATTGAACAGCTACTATGAACTGGACTCTGTCTATATTGCCTCCTCCTTAGTATAGGTCCCATTCTTTTGGTTTAACTGAAGAAATAGTTTCTCATAAAGTCCTGAATCCAATTCTTTCTCTACTCACTCCCTTGTCTAAGATCTTACACTGGATTCCAACTGATCCTGGTATGGCCAATAGTTCCCTTCAAGACCCAGACCCAAAAGCTTGAGGTCAGTTATATGTTAGTTGGGTCTCCCAGAGACCCTGAGATTGGGGTGTGAGGGCAAGGAGTTTATTTGGAAGGTGGTCTCAGAAAGCCCTGAGGAAAATTGAAAACTAAGAAAGGAGGAGAAAGAAGCCACTTCAAGATGTGTTAATGAACAAATTACTGAGAGATGGGTACTTGGGACTTGATAGTAAGGAGCGCTCACAGATAGTGAGGAGGCTTGGGTTGTTAGATCTCATTTGTCATTGATTGAGGACTGCTCCTGAAAGCATTGATTACCTAGAACTTAGAGCTTGCAGGAGATGAGCAGGCCTCTGCCTGCTGCCAGCCAGAGAAGTCTTCACCAAGAACTGCCATCTGGAGATACTAGTAGAAGCCCTTCCTTGGTTTGCCTGGTGAATGCTGAGTAGATTTGAGAGGATTCTTGGGGAGTCACTACAGCTCTCAGAAAGCACTTTACCTCCCCTTTATAGCTCCACATTTCCTTGAAAGGACTCATTCAGTTTCATCTTTCAGCTAGTCTGTTAGCTTTCTAATAGGATAGACAGGGACTCTCTGCTTCACCATTATACCACTTTTGCCTAGCACACGGTATAACATGTGAAAGGTGCTGAAAAATTATTTGGGGAATGTTTGTACATATGAATAAATGACTGTTCTTTCTAGAAAATAACCCAGGCATCTCATGCTGTGTATCTGACAAATGAATTACACATGCATAATAAAACCTCTAAGTTACTGTGACATCTGATTTCACATAAATTACTGCCATTTCTTAACAGCCAATTAAGGATCTTGCTAGGCTTTCTAAATAAAGCTTAGAATGTAAATTTTTATCCCTTTGAAGTAAAAACATTCCTAATACCTTTTTTCCCCTAGCCCTGGACCACTCCACACATGGTGCCTGGGCTAGAGAAAATGAAACATGCCCATCCCATTCCATGTAACAGCAAACAGATCACTCCAAGACTCTCTAGAGATGGCTCCCATCTGCCTGTCTGCATGAAGGCAAACAGGTGGAGCACACAAGTGTGGCGGTACACAGCTTAGACTTTATCCTGTGGGCACTGGGGAGCTGTGGAAGGATTCCCATCAGGCATAAAGCAGGATTTCAGAAAAATTAATGAAGCAGTAATGGATTGGGGAAAGACTTGAGGCTGGGAGGCAAGATGGGAGGGAGGAGGCCTGAGACAATGTGGCTGACAAACTTCATAGCTGTGTGACGCTTTAGATAGTGTGTCACTATACTAGTTAGGGATAAAGGAGTCACTTCAGTGAGTTAGTCATAGTAAAACAGTGTGCAAATGTACTTTAGGTTTTTAACCCCCTCACAAATGCTTTCTTGTTTAAGTTTGAAGTTATCCTTAAACATTAATGAGGTGTTTGTAAGAAAAGTATTAAGCAATCATAGAGCTACCCTGAAAATAATCAAGAAATCCCACAGGTATTTATGTTGTATGTTCATAGGATAATATATGAATCTCCTCTGTATATATCACATGGCCTTCTTTGAAACTAATAAACATGGTTCCTCTTAAAACTTTAAGATAAGGGCTGGGGTTGTAGCTCAGTAGTAGAGTGCTTGCCACATAAAAATATAATAAAATAAAGTTATTGTGTCCATCTACAACTAAAAAAAATAAATTAAAAAAACTTCAAGTTAAGAAAGCTTTCTTTCATATATTCTATATCTCAATTATGGTGTTGGTTTCATGGGAATATACATATGTCCAAACTCATGATTAATATAAGTGTGGAGATATCTTTATATCTATCTAATCTGTATATCTCCTGAGAAAATAGTTTTATGTAATGCAAAAGATGGATACATACTATCTCCCCTACAATATCTTTCTTCCTGCTATCACCAGATCTTCTAGTTTTCACAAATTCCTGTCCCAACTCTGTATTCCAGGAGAAAATACATCACTTTTCATCCTAACTTATTTTTTTTTTTCAGTTGTCAATGGACTTTGTTTATTTATATGCAATGCTGAGAATTGAACCTAGTGCCTCACACATGCTAGGCAAGTGCACTACCATTGAGCCACAACTCCAGCCCTCATCCTGACTGTTTTTTTTTTTTTTTGGGGGGGGGGGACCAGGGATTAAACTCAGAGACACTCAACCACTGAACCACATCCCCATCCCTATTTTGTAGTTTATTTAGAGACAGGGTCTCACTGAATTTCTTAGTGCCTCGCAGTTGCTGAGGCTGGCTTTGGACTCGAAGTTCTCCTGTCTCAGCCGCCTAAACTGCTGGGATTACAGGTGTGCACCACTGTGCCTGGCTCTGACTTATTTTTGAACCAGACAGTTTTTGCAGGTTTGACAAGTTTCAGTCAACTGTAGTCTATAACCTCTAAATGTTTAAAGCAGTGGTTCTTAACCTGGGTGACTTTGTTCCCCTGGGCCCATTTGACAATGTCTGGAGACATTTTAAACTGGGAAGAGGAAGGTACTACTAGTATTTAGTGGATAGAAACAAGGGATGCCGCTAAACATCCTACAATGCAACCTCTGACCCAAATTTAAATATTGCTGAAAGAAAAAAAACCCTGGTTTAGAAAAGGCCAGTTTCAGAAGGGTGACTATTACAGACTAGCAGAAGGTAAAGCAAATATGCTCCATTGTCATTTACCCATTCTTTACCTGCTATTTTAAGTGGTGAGAGGCTTCCTTCTGAGGGAGGACTAGTTTTTACAATGTGCATTCCTTCCGTGCAGAGGTAGACATTAAGCTTAGAATCATCACCTCTCTCGCCTGAGGCCCTTGCCCTGCAGTCATGAAGGTTTAATTTGGTTTTCAGCAATGATGGGGAATAGGTCCTTCATATGGTTTCCCTGCTTCACTATTTTGACTTAACAAGAATATATTAAGGAAAATTGGCGAACTAGTTAATTTGCCACAATAAAACACCCACAGATAAGGTATTAACACAACAGAAGCTTTTTTTCACAATTCTTTAGACTGGACATTTTAGTTCAGGGTCCCATCAAGGGGTGGTTCTGGGTTAGGGCCCTCTTCCAGGCTTCTAGATGACTGCCTTCTGATTGTGTCCTCACACGACCTTTCTTCTGTGCACACAGGGAGAGAGAGGTGCCCAAAAGGCCTTATCTTCAAATGTAGTCAGTTTGGGGGTTAGAGCTTCAAATATGAATTTGGGGGAAGGGGCACAATTCTGTCTATAACAAGAGTATTGCAAACAAATATGGGATATAAGGATGATGAATTTGGAGTCTGATTCTATAAATGAAAAGCTAGGGAAAAAATGCATAGTGCCCACATGAGAAAATTTGGAATTTCTTAGCCATTTTGGGAATGATTATAGAAAAGAACAAAAGGTTAGAACCAAAACATATAAGCAGTTTTTGTAATGGCAAAGCAATGGAATGGGTGGAGAAAAAGTCACTTCTGAGAGTTAAAAAATAATACTAGGAGGAATGTATGTCTAAGTGTCTATGTTTATCCATCTATCATCTAAATATATGCATATGTATACATATGTATGCATATATATGTATATGTATGTACATATGGGTGTGAGTATATATATATATATGTATATATGTATGTATATGTATATATAATATACATGCATACTTCCAAAGAGATCTAAAGTTGCTTTATCACTTGGAAGGAGTCATAAGATACACTATGTATAACTAAGTTTATATTAAATATAATATATAATATAAGCTTATAGCTATTAGCCAGAAATGTTTTCTTTTTTTTAAATACAAATTATTGGGGGGCTATAAGGGAGTATAGCTCAGTTGATAGAGTGCTTGCCTCACATGCACAAGGCCCTGGGTTCAATCCCCAACACCACCAAGAAAAAAAATACAAATTATTATTTTTTTTTTACTTCTCATACAATTCATCTCTTTCTGATATGTGTCAATGACCACAATGCATATCTACCTTGAGAACTCTGGGATGTGAGAGGCTTATTTGTAACAGGGCTCCTAAACACCTTGGGAGAAATGATAGAAGAATACATTTAGGACTGTCTACCACAATTCCCATTATATTGTTATCATTATTATAATATCATATATCTCACAGTGCCATATGTACATACAAATATAGCACTATGAGATAGAGACTTGCAGTTGAACATGGCCAACTGCTGAAACCTCAATAAATATATATGTGTGTGTTGGGGTGGAATATAAATTCATGAAGACAGAGAATTGGAAAGGAGACATCAGCAAATGGGAAATTTTAGAAAAAAAAATTTGAAAGGTAGAAAATTAGAGGAGAGAGATGATTTTGAGTAAAGTTGCTCTCTAGAGTCTGTAGAAGGACACAGGACTTAAAGTGGTACTAGAACCATGCTTTAAACATATAGGGTTCATTATACACCCATTAAGCTTTTTATTTCTTTATTAAGGTGTAATTCATATAAAAATTTGCAAACAATTGATGTGTACATCTTTGTGGGTTTAGACATATGTACACACCTATTGTATATAATATTACCATAACCAGGGTGTTGAACATTCCCACCAACTCTTCAAATTTTGAATTTTTTTAAAACTGTTTTTTAAAAAAACAGCCACCAACAATGAGTGTAATGGACATAAATTATACATAAATTATTTTGGATAATGTTATTTTGGGTAACATTTGATTCTTTTAATAATTTTTTAAATGGAAGAATCTTTCTATTACTTGGCTTCTGTTTGGGAACTATTAGTTTCTCATTTCCTTTTTCTTGAAGATTTGCATTGCAGTATGACAAAGGTAGATGCCATCACTGCTGAAACTCCACTCCTCAAATGTAAATATTTGCTGAAGATTAATCTTGCTTTGACAGTAAAAAAGGAAACTTATCTACATTTCAAAATTGACAGATACTTTTTATAGTGGTGCCCTGAATTATATGCAGAATGGCAAGGTTCTTTTTAGTTGGCATCCTTTGTAGATCTTTTTACTGGTGAATCTGGGCCTCTTTCTGAAGAGTGAATGCTTAAGTATACAACAGATGAATCATGAATCCTTGCATGATTCAACAGTCTGTATTTCTGCTTCTGTTGACGAAGCAACAGATTGTAGGATTTATTTACGAACACCCAACAGGTACACCTAACTTGGGTTCGTCAGCCCAAGATCTGTGAATAAAACTAGATGGAACAGAACTGTAAGTTGAGCAAGTGCTGCTTCCCTGAGTTTGGGGATTCAGATAGATGTCTTAGCTTTTGTTTGTTCTTCTAAAAGCTGACCTGATATAAGAACTTGAAATATAGATCATTTATTTAGGAAGTGATCCCAGGAAGCACAAATGAGGACATGGAGAAAGTGAAGGAAGTGGATGGTAAAGGAGAAATGCCAATAAAGGGTGCTGTGGGAAATGGGTTGGTTTCAATAGGGATACTCTGAGGGATCATTGGAATGAGCCTCAAAATTGCCCCACTGTAGACTGTGGGTAGGGACGCTAGAATATTTACCCTTAGTTTCATATCTTTATGGTTTGCAAGGTGACCTTGAGAAATGGAAGTGTTGCTTTTTTCCCCTTTAACACTGTGGCCTGGGAAAGCTGTTCTGGGCTGAAGAAAGTTCCAGACAGAAACACAAAAGATGCTATTCATAGAGGAAAGCTGGCATTGTCTGTGGGAACTGCTCACTGCAGCCACAGGTATACTCAAAGGGTGGACAGGAGGACATGTCTGGCTCATAACATCAACTGCTACATGGAGAGTTTAGGATCTTTGATGTGATAGAATGCCAGTGCTGGGTGTTGATGAATGTGTATGATGTGGATAAAACAACGGGGTTTATAAATTCTGAAGCAGGGATTTCCCTTCACCATTATTATCCCAGAATGAACTAAACTGATGAAATATACAGTTAGCTGGTCAATTCTTTGTAGTTATTTGGTATCCTGTAGACAACTGGTTTTGAAAGAGTGACTTCAGTGGCATCAGCATGACCTGACATAGTTTGGAAAGAAAATTCTTGGGCTTCACCCCAGCCTGATCTATAAAATGATAAGTTTGAACTAATATAATGATGTTTCAAACATGTTTTTAAATCAGTGGAATGCTTCCTTTCAAAGAATTCTACTTGAAAACCAGCAAACATGTAAAATACATATTAAAATAGAGCTCTTAGTTGGAGATTGTAGCCTAGTACCCTTTTTATAGCGGCTTCCCCCATACCACTGTGGATCTTGAGGTTCTTAAAAAGTATGGCATTAGAAGACCAAGGTCCCTCTGCAGTAAGACATCTGGCAAACTTATCCATGGTTTACTTGATGATGATGAGGATACTAAGGTAGACCTGAGACCACAAACTTTATCTGTATCCCTACTAGCAGGGTAATCATGAGCAAATCCTGTTGCCTCCATGGCCATTGCAATATCATTTATAAAATTACATTGACTGATTCATGTCATACCCATCTTAAAGGGCTGTTGAGACGATCGAATGAAATCATATATGTGAACATGCTTCATGAATGGCTAAGCTCCTTTTAATTGAAAGAGATTATTGTGGGAGAAATTATCCTTCCAAGTAGCTTTCCTTTGTAACTGGTGCCAAAGATAGGGAGATATAGAGAAGATAGATAATTAAATGGTCTGTAGTCTCTCCCTTATCTTAGAGGGATGCAAATATAATTTACTTTTTAAATTAAAAACCTGCTTACCAAGATGAGTCACTCTAAATAAAATGATACTTAAGCAGAGACTTGAGTTAACTGGTTGAATCATTCTATAAAGCTTGTAAAAAATGTTTGGATCATACTATCTAAAGATATAATTAGTTTTTAAAAACAATTTGCTGCCCACATACAAATATGGAGTGCCAATTTTGGAATATGTTGATTTAGCCTTTTTAATTGGTTGCATATTCAGAAAAAATATAGTTTAACATTAATTCATATTTACTTAACTTTTTTTTTGACTTGTCAGATGGGGCTTTTGGGAGAAATTCATTCATCCATCACAGAGGTACCTGAAAAATGCCAAATAACATATTTTATGGCTGTATTTTTGTCATCAGGGAAGTCATGAGTAATTCTTGTGGAACTTTCAGTTCATTGGTTGGTTCCATAGCTTAGAATGTCCAGTGTGGTTGCTAGAGTTAGAAGGTAGTCAATTTAAGACCTATTTATTTCCCAACCCTCAGGATCCAGAACATCAGTGTGTGCCAGAAAGCTGTCATCCCAAGAAACAGACATCTGCCAATAACACTCAGTGACCATTTGAAGGCAGCCATCATCTGGACCTACAACACTTTCTAAGTGTGTGTCACTTTGCATTTCCTAAAGACTTTTGTTTACCATCCCCTGGATCTTCAGTCCAACATTGTGTGGTTCAGTTAGAACTTTCTGAGGAGAAATCAACACAGACTTTGCAAGATTTGCTTGTGACCACCCCATATTTGAGTGGAAGGGCTGTCAATGATCCTGAACCTTGGAATTGGCTAGGCACTTGTGGAGCAAGCTTCCTATAAGCATACTCTATTCATTCAACAACAAGATAGACACACAGAGCTTACTAGTTACCTAGCCTTGTGCAGTGGGCAAAATAGTCCTCTGCTGAGATCCACAGGGCATGAAGGAGTCAGACAGGTGGGAGTTGGGGTGGAAAGACAAAGAGGCATGGAGGGGAGCAGAGTATTTCAAGCAGAGTGATAGACTGGCCCAGAAGACAGAGTGTGGCATGTTCTGATAACTGAAGAAAGTCTCCAGTAGCATAATGTAAGTCACATGGGTAATAAGGTCAGGAGGCAGGTTTTGGAAGACCTTGTCAGTATTGCTTTCCTTGCCTTGTATATAAAGATAGGACCAGTGCAGGTTCCTCAAACTATTCCTTGGAATCGAAGGGCTCCTCCAAGGGATCCCAGAGGGCCTCAGGGAGTAGGAAGTGGAAGGAAATGGCTCTGGGCTTCAACCTCTGCCTTAGTAAGACAAACTTTGCTAATAACCATTCCTATTGTTAGGGATCTGAGCAAGATGGTATTGGAAGACAGAGCTTTATGGATTTAAAATATTTAAAAAATGAAAAGCACAGGTCCCTCTAACTCTGTCATCCTTGGATTATAGGCTTCTATGCTACTCTCCTTAGGCACTGCTCTCTCGGTTACTGAGTCCCTGGGCTTACTGTCACCTAACAAGTAGCCATTTGGAAATGTAAAACATTTGGAAAACATTCAGGGTGATGATGGAAAACATTCAGGGTGATGATGTGAGTGAACTTCCTGGTATTTTCTGTCCTGTTTTTCACAGAATTAAAATAAAATGGCCACTTTCCCACCTTTACTAATGTCTCTTCATGTCAGTAGGAGAGAGGAGCCTTCTAGTAAGCTTCATACCTGCCTTCATGAGGAGCAAGTGTGCACCATGCTGAGGCTTTCTCAACCATGGACACATGGCTAGAAAACACATCCGCTTTCACACTGAAGGGAGTGAGCAAGAGGAGTGGGCACTCAGCAAGTAAGAACTCACTCTTTCCCAGAAAAGGCTCAGTTAAGTCTTGGGAGGACTGTCAGCAACTCCCTCCTTCCAACCCTGCCCTCTGCCTCTTGTTTTTAGGCTCTGTTTCTCTAGACTGGCATAACCTGTTTTAACTTCTCTCTCACCTGACTCCCTCATCCTTGACTTCTTGCCTCTTCAACCTGTGGACATTACCTTGGGTCCAGGCTGCTGCTCTGAAACTCAACCTTGCTCACACATGCATGGAATCTGCACACTGGTCCTGCCCAGCCAGAGTGAGGTCACAGCTCTCCCCATGCAAAGCAGCCTGACCATCTGCCTCAGTCCCCACAGATCGTGGCCATAGTTTAAGGAATCAGTTTGGACAGTATTTGATATCTCCTGTCTTCCCCATCTTTCCCTGCTGAAGCCCCTAGCTGCCCTTTAGCAGGAGACTCAGGCCTCCTGTCAATCCTGACACAAGTGGTACTTCTCAAGGTTTAACTTGCAATGGATCACCTGGAAATCTGGCTAAAGTGAATAAGGTGAGGCCTGAGATCCTGCATTTCTAAGAAGTTCTCAGGGGATGTCGATGATTCATGAAACTGCACTTTGAGGGATTAGAAGAATGTGTAAAGACTAGAAACCTCAAACTCATGTGGGGGTAGGGTCTGGAATAAATTGATTTTTATTTACTAGTAAATATTCATTAAACACACTCTCTATGGCAATTGCTCTGCTGATAAGATCCACTATTTGCTTTTAAGGGCTTTACAATTTAATAGAATAAGTAGTCTCTATACTTTACATAGCTTAATTCTTACAACTCCCTATGAGATTATTATTATTCCCATTCTATACATGAGGAAATAGTCTAAATGAAGACATTTGTCCAAGGTTATGCTAATAGGAAATGACAGCTTGGATTCCAGTTCACCTTTCTCTGGCTCTGAACCTTCATGCTTTCTAGGATATATTATACACATTTTCCTGGATCTTTTTGTGTTGCCAAAATCCATACAGCTGGGTTTCTACTTCAGTTTCCTTGCCTAACACTTTAGTTTCTGGCTTATGCTGAGCCCTTATGCAAACCTTGCCAACCTTGCTGAAGGTCAAGGACCTACTTCTTTCAAGTCCCACCCATCACCTACCATCCCCCCGTTGGGGTCCAATTGCCTGAAAACACAAAACATGGCTCTATGTTGCAAAGTAACTTTTAGGAACGCACCAGAGGAAGGTTCTCTTTCCTCTAGAACTTATCCTCATGGTTCTTTGGAGTTGCATACTCTGTATAAGCCTGAGTTCAAAAAAAGTTAGCAAGCCATGTATTTGGTATAGTGAACAAAAAAGGAAGTATCATTAATTTATGCAGCATTTGTTCTCTAGCCTCTTAATCTAGGGCAGTAATGCCAGTGGTCCAGGTATCTTCCTAGGGGTGGATGTGGCAACTAGTAGCACCCCTGATGTAACTTGTCCCAGACTTCATCTTAGCTTTACCTTGACTTCTTGCCAAGGCTCTTGTGCAAGCAGAAAGAGTGGAATAGATTCTCAACAAGCCATCTGCATGGGAGAATGTTCACAGACCACAGCCACTCTGTGGTCATGGCTCTGACTTCTCCTAGTACTCCCAGCTGCTCCTTTCCCTGTCCCTGGAAGCAGGGCCTACTTCTCAAGTAAGCAAAGGGCTCACTTCCTATTAGTTTGTTCACTTCTATTGAATTACTCAGAAGACAGGGGAAAGAACAAATATTTGCTGTTGCTTCAACTGCTTAATCTTACTTAAATGTCAGAATTTAGAAATAATTATAATTCAAATGCATCATTGACAGTTCCCACTAACCATTGCAACATTTTCTCTGTTACTCAATACAAACCATTCTACTCCTCAGCAGCATGACTTCAGGTGGGAAATCTTCAGTTGAATTCTGTTAATCATTCCCCATACTCTACTGATACTTTCTCTCACAGTCTGATGTCTTAAGGAAGATGACCATAAGTTCAGGCAATTCCCTATGTTTGTCATCCACTTTGAATGACACTTGCTTCTTGTATGAATGTCTCCTCTCTCTCCTCACATACCCAACAGATGGTAATGTCTGCTCAACACAGCCCAAGTTTGCCATGGATCTTCAGACCTTTTAGCTCGGAGTCAGCTGGGTATTCTGATCCATTGTCTCCAGTCATATTCCACTTCCATCTGCATTGCTGAGGTCCCAGTATGTTCTGCTCAGAGGCCACTGGAGAGGCCACTAATGGTTGTTTTAGCCACATCATAAGCAATAGCTCTGTAAGACTCCTTCTGCACTCACCCCCACTCAAACAAAATGTAAACATGTTCATGGTTAGTAGTGTGGTGGCATGTGGTTTCCTTTAATTCAAAGTTAGAGGGTTTCTCATCATTTCTTTGCAAGTCTCAGAACTGTTGTTTGTTTACTCTGAACATGAAGGTGGCTGATAGAGCTTCATCCTGACTAACCACACCATCCTACAGTCAATGTGTAGATGATTTGGGGCTTACCTAGAGTTTACATGCATCCTGAAAGCTTTTGAGTGTTATTTACATTAGTGCCCTGAGAAGTAAGCTGGAGTAAAATCTCAAAGCTTTGCATCAATATTTTCTTTTTGGAACTTCATTCAAGTATGCAACATTTTGTGGTCAAGCTCTATTGTTTTTACCTAACAGGTTGACTCTATAATTTTGGCAATTTCCAGGCATTTTTTTGAACCCAGTGGCAATATTTAATAGTATTGTAATACCGACAACAAGTTAAAAAACTTGGAAAATAAAAACATTAAAAAATTAAAATAGGGACTGGGGTTGTGGCTTAGTGGTAGAGCGCCTTGCACATGTGAGGCCCTGGGGTCAATCCTCAGTACCACATATAAATAAACAAATAAAATAAAAGTATTGTGTCCATCTACAACTAAAAAATATTTTTAAATTTAAAAATTAAGGAAACACAAAAAAGAAAAAATAAGCACATTTTTGGTTCAACACCTCTAGCAATTAGAGAAAGATAAATTAAAACTACACTGAGATTCCATCTCACTCCAGTCAGAATGATAATTAGCAAGAATACAAGTAACAATAAATGTTGGTGAGGATGTGGGGGAAAAGGTTCACTCATAGACTGCTGGTGGGACTGCAAATTGGTGTAACTACTATGAAAGAAGTATGGAGATTCCTCAGAAAACATGGAATGGAACCACCATTTGACCCAGTTATCCCACTTCTCAGTCTATACCCGAAGGACTTAAAAATCAGTCTCCTACAGTGATGCCTCCACATCAGTGTTAATAATAGCTCAATTCACAATAGCTAAGCTATGGAACCAACCTAGGTGTTCTTCAACAGATGAATGGATAAAGAAAATGTGGTATATATACACAATGGAATATTAATTCAGTCATAAAGAAGAATGAAATTATGGCATTTGCCAGTAAATGGATGGAACTAGAGAATATTATGCTAAGTATAATAAGCCAGTCCCCCAAAAAGGATGCTAACCCACAACAATGGGGAGTAGGGAGGGGAAGAATAGAAATTCATTGGATGGAAGTTCATTGCATGGAATAGGAAAGACAGTAGAATGTATTCATATCCATATATATGAATACATAACCAATGTAACTCCACATCATCTACAATCACAAGAATAGGATCCTAATTAGAATAAGTTATACTCCATGTATGTATAATATGTCAAATATTCTCTACTATCATGTATATCTAAAAAGAACAACAACAACAACAAAGCCAAAAAATTAGTATATTTTTGATGTTTTAAAAACTAAAGTTTAATTTTACCTTCTCTCAAGTTCACATACTACTTCTCGGAAAATTTTTAATTATCTTGATGTAGGAAGTGTTTGAAGAGAATATAAGCTAATAGCAGCTAGCCTACTCAAATCTCTAATTTTATTGTTGATGAATATTGGCAGACAACACGTGCTTGATACTTTACTTAAGGTTGTCACAGTTCAGAATATGTTAGGACTCAAGGCTTTTCCCAAATGTTCATTAGTTATTCATTCCTTCTACTAAATACATAGTGCCTACTATGTGCTGGAAATTTATCTGGGTATTAAGCTTTAAAATGATGAAAAGGCAACATTTTTGCTTGTATGAAGCTTATGTTCTAGTGGAGGGCCAAATATTTGTTAATTGAGTATGTGAATGAATGAGGGTAGCTAGCAAGTGGAGGCAGGGACTTGTTTTTACCTGTACCATTGCTCAACTTTGTAGGCTTTTTATAATCTGATTTCAACACATTTAGTCATTCAGGCCCTTTTGCTTCCTAACACCCTCCTTCTCTGTCCGACACAAATCTGGGTCTCTTAGTCAGAGCTGTTCCTTCCTAACCTCCAGTTGACCCTGTTCTTCTTCTTTTTTTTTTTTTTTTAAAAAATACCTTTATTTTATTTATTTATTTTTATGTGGTGCTGAGGATCGAACCCAGGGCCCTGCATGTGCTAGGTGAGCACTCTACCTCTGAGCCCCAGCCCCAGCCCCAGCCCTGATCTTCCTCTTTCTAAAATCTTTCTTTCTTCAACCTGACTCAGCCACTTCTGTGTATTTCAGTTTCAGCTCACTACTGTGTTCCACAGTTCAATGGTTTGCAAACTCCAGTGTGTATAAGAATCACTTGGAAACCTTATAGAAGCCCAAATAGGCCTCACCCCAAACTTTTTGCTCTAGAATGTCTGTGGTAGAGCCTATATATGTATAACAAGTTCCCAGGTAATGCTGATGCTGCTCCAGTGAGGTAGTCCTGGGGTCTTCCCTTGGTTATCATCTGTCTTCCAAGTCAGGTGCTCACACTAGGCAGGGCTCTATACCATAGACATCTAGGCAGCTTGATGCTTATATACTTCTCAGAATAATGTTTCTAAGTAAAATAAGATTAAATACCTAGGATTACAAAGAAAATCAAATGTATTAAAATTAATTGTTCAAATTACTTTAAAACTATGATATTTCCATATCTGTAAGTCAACTGTAATGTAATATGACAATTTTGGGGATTTCTATTGGTGACAAAGTCACATCTACTGATACTACTACTATGTTTTTTTCATATATATAATAATAGAAGAAAATGCTAAATTAATATATATATATATATATTAGAAGAAAATGCTAAATTTCAAGTAGAGGTTAGTGAAAATAAAGAATCTAGATTAGTGCTTCAATGTGCTTCAATTAGTGCTTCAGTGCTTCAATCTCAAACAATCTATCCTTTGCATTTGTTTGAGGTCCAAAGAACTCAATTCAGTGTGGTTCAATGTTATTAACTACCTTCTATGTGGAGACACTGGGCCAGATACTAGACATTCTAAGTGTTAAGACACCATCTCTACCCTTACTTAAGAGTTTTCCATTTTGATGAGAGAAGACTGAAATATAAGTACAGTGTGACATACGTAGAAATTGAAGTACACATGGAGCATAGAAGTAAAGAATGGAATGATATATGCTGTAGCATAAGAGATGGGGTAAGATCCCAGTTAACTGGAGTGCATTTGAATGGCACTTGTGAGAGTAGTGTCCCTAGTGAAACATGCTTGTAGATAGCCAGGCCCTCTCACACATTGATCCAAAACATGCTTTGGCCAAACAAATATTAGCAAACATGAAACAAATACTCACACATTGGGACTTGACCCATGGAATCCATCTCTCATGCAAAAAGTTTAGGCTAGTTTACAGAATGGGGAGAGGCCATGTCCAGAGAACTGGAGGCTGAGGGGCCATTTTGGGGGTTCCAACTGTTTACAGATGATACTAGGATTAATTCATGTTCTTGGTTGAATGCAGCTGCATAAGAAACCCCAAGTAGCTAGAGCAGAATCTGGACCCTTTGACTCACAAAATTGTTGGGAATGATAACTCATTGTTTTAACTACCATATTTTAGAATGGTTTCTTATACCCTAATAGATAACTGAAAATATTATTTTTAATTTCTTTAATACATTTTTCTCTTTTAGTTGCCTTTAAAGATGCGGAGGACAAAACACTATATAATAATCTGAAGCAGATATTTTTCTGCATACAAGTAAGTACAATTAAAGTTTCTAGTATTTTATATATTTAAATCTTATAAGAGCTATACCTAGAGAAATGATATGATGAATATGATTCTGGTGAACTTAAGTGCTGATTTTCAGAGAATGATTTATTATCTTAAAAATCATAAATTCTTTTTTTAATATTTAATTTTTAGTTGTAGTTGGACATAATACCTTTATTTTATTTATTTATTTTTATGTGGTGCTGAGGATCGAACCCAGGGTCTGGCACGTGCTAGGCGAGTGCTCTACCGCTGAGCCACAACACCAATCCCCATAAATTCTTAAAACCTGGGATTTTGAACTAGAAAAGATTTTAGAATATATGTAGCCTAATCTCTTTATTTCAGAGATAAGGACACTCACTGACGTCTGAGAGGGTAAATAACTTATCCATGTTGTAGCAGAGTCTAGAAGAGAAGCCAAATCTCCTGACTCCTCAGTGTCTTTTAATAAATAAAAAATAGTAACATGCTGCCTGCCATTTCCATTATCTTATTTTATTTTCACAATAGGCAAATTATGTATTTTTATCCTTTCTAATTTTATAGATGAAAAATCTGAGATCTGGAAAAGAAGACTGTTCATCTCACGTAAAACCAGGACTATATACACAATAGATACATGTGACCAGTGGCTACCAGCACAGGCTGGTCCAGGGCTTTTTCATTATATTGTGTTGCCTATAATGGCCAGTATAAAAAGCAATTTTTTGAAAGAAAATGAACAGAAGAAGACACTAATTTGGCTTATTTTTGAATTTTTAATGATAATATACCATGTACACAATGATCACTCAATAAATATTTATAATGTGAAATGGATGCATAAGTGAATGAGTAACTGAATAAACAAGAGAAGGAAGAAAATTATATTTCACCCGCACAAGGCACTCCATTCTTGAAGTATATGGTTAATCAAGATTCCTCTGTATGAAAAGGAATAGGGGATAAAACTTACAGTCAGTAGAAATTGTAACATTTTGTGATTATTGTGCTTTGAATTCTAAAGCAGAGTAACAAATAGAAGTTAGCTCTTTAAGTATGTCTTTCCTGTCTTAAGCAAAATAACTCAAAAGGCCTTCCGGACATAGTACAATGGGTAGGAAGGGGGTAAAGAGAGAATTTGCCACTGAGACAATGAAAAACAGAGGTTAATGTCCCTTCTCCCAAGTGGGAAAACTGAGGTAGAGAATGCAACTCAGTCAGTCTTAAACAGCCCTGTCCAAAGAGCCATATATTTAATTTAAAATTTTTTAGTAGCGACAGTAAAAAGAAGTAAAAAGAAACAGATGAAATTAATTTTGAGAATATTTTAGAGTTAATTATGTTCCAGTGTTATAATTTCAATATGTAATCAATAAAAAATTATAGATGAGATACTCTGCATATTATATGAAGCTTTATATGAAGTGATGGTTACAAAAGTGTTTAGTCAAGTACCTGGCAGGTGGGAAGTACTCAATTAGTGGTAGCTATAAGAATCTATTGGGAATCTCACTGTATCACACAAACCCAAACTCCACTTTGGATTCTTAAAAAATGTTAATAGGGTTTCCTACATTCACTGTCTACTCTTCCAAGGTAAGTTCTATAGGGCTCTTAAGTAAGATGAATTTAAAAAACTGATAGATAAACCAAAAATTGTCATGAGTTATGAAGTAACTAGACTTCTTCTACCAGAGAGACTCTCATGTGACTAAAACAAGAATGAATTTATGTATGTATGTGTGTGTGTACATGTGTGCATATGTGGTACTGGGGATTGAACCCAGGCCTTCATGCATACTGGGTAGATGCTTTTCCACTGAACCACACCCTGGCTCAAGGTGGTCTTTTTTTTTATTGTTGTAAAATAAACATAAAATTTACCATTTAAAATTATTTTTAAATATAAAGTTCTGTGGCATTATATACATTCACTTGGTTCTGCAACCATCATCACCATCCATCTCCAAAACCTTTTCATCATCCCACATTGAAACTCTACCCATAAAACAATAATTCTTCATTTCTTCCTTACCTGCTAGGTACCTCAAATAAGAGGAGGTCTAATTTTTGAAGTGCTGTTTTTTTAAACAGTAAAATAAGAGATTTTGTTCTAAAACATGGATACAGTAAACCTAGAGGTTTAAAAATGTAAAATTAATGTTGGAATGAGTGTTGGCATGCACAGATGAAAGGCACTGTAGTAATAAGTAGTGATTATTATATATACATGTTTGAGGTGATCACTGCAAAGATTTTTCTTTAATTTTTAAAGGATTTTTAAATTAAAATGTATATAGATGAATAAAAAGACATTTCTACATAAGATTGTTGCTCATGAAGTTTATAAATAATGATGCCACAATCTTCATCAGAAGTGTTTCTGATATAGTAGACTTCTGGGTTCTAACTTTGACTTTGTTGCTAATTTTTCATTTGGCCTGGGTTTAAAGGGCCTGGTTCTTTCAAGTCCCTCCTATCTTCATCTGTGAAATGCAGATACTAAAATCTGTCCTTCCTACATCATAGGGTTGATGTGAAGATTAAATAAGATAATCAAAGTGAAAGGCCTCTGAAAACTACAAAGCCTTGTAGAAATGTAAGACATTATTAAAGGCTGTGGAGAGATTGCTAACACAGTTTGATTCAAGGCCAAAGTTTTGTATTTCCAAAAGTTTAAAGATATTCAGTATTTACAAATTATTTAGAAAGCCAAATTCTTGCCTTGGTGACCCAGTACCGTGGCTAAATTGTGTTCTCAATGCTGTACATTTGATACCTACTGCTATAAGTCATCTAACCACATCACCACACCAGACGCAATTATACAGCATTTCAGCAATATCCAAATTTTTAGTGGGTAAGAAGTTATAAATTCACATAGCATAAAGACAAAGTCATGTTTTTAAAAGTTCTTTTACTTTTCCATGGTACCAAAAATGCTGCTCTCTCTAACACATCTACTAAGAGAGACCTGCCTGCCAATGCAACTTAACAAGCATTTATTGAATGCTTGTGGTGTATAAGTCATGGGGTTGGGGAGGATAGAGGTGGTGAGAATAAATGCAAGAGAGAAAGGGTCCCTAAATTCGGTGAGCTTTAATACTAGTGGAGAGTGGAAGATCCTGTGATGACTTACTATAAAAACAAATGAAATCAATGCCAACGAAATGGTCAAGAAATAAGCCATAGGAGTAAAAGAAGGTGCAGGGTTAATTCATTCCATCTAGGAGGGAAAGCTGGTGACACTTTTTCTGAGCCTTGATGTATGAGAAGAATCCCTCAAGTCAGATATAAAGGGAAGGCTATTTCAAGCTTGAAGGAAACACACCTAGTCCATTCCAACAATTAATATTTACCCACTAACTAGCTGGTAAAACTAAACAATTTAGCATTGTGCCACAAAGTCATGGCTGTGTAGTGGTAGGAGTAAGTCCAAGATTCTCATTTGAAAGCAGTAGCCTTGTGGTATCCCACCTGTCCAGGAGGACAGCTCAGAGAGTGTTACACATGATCCTGTAAACAATACTCTATTGTTTTATTTGTTTCATAAAGTGCCAGAATTTTATACCTATTTAGGCAGGGTTCCAAATTTAACTCATACTCACTTAGAAAATCCTTCCAGGCCCATGCTCCATTCTAAGATTTCTAAGCATATTTCTCTTATCCCAGTCAGTTTTCACAGATCCAGCACCAACCTTTACACTGAGTTTTGCTTTCTTCTAGGATTGCATTCTCTCCTCCCCATACATTACTGTTTGATTACTCTTCCCTTTCCAAAACTCTAAAAGCTCACTTTCAAACATTATGCCACTGTAAACTCACATTTAATGAGACCTATATTAGGCCAGGCAATGTGCTAAGTATGTTACAACATTGTCTCCTTTGCAAGGGACATATAGTATTACTATTTCTATTTTACAGAACAGTCACAGAGGTTTCATGACTTGTCCAAATTCGTGCAGGTAGTTCAGTTGTTGGAGCTAAGACCAAAGTCTGTGCATTTAACCCTGCCCTGCATTATCCCTGTCCCCCTTTTTTCCCCTTCAATATCAGCATGGAATTTTCTCAAGTTTAAATGTCATTTATATGGCAACCATTTGGAAATATGGCATTCTCCTGTGGTTAAGTGAACCAGGCCACTGCTGACTTGATAAGATCATGTTAACTAAGGCTTATCCAGGACTAACTGTGTGCAAGGCACTGTACGAAACATGTATTTTCTCATTTTAATTCTCACAGTTGGCTGGAGAGAGGAGCATATTCATTATCTGTTTAACTAATGAACATCTGAGGCACAGAGAGAATGCGTAATTGGTGTAAGGTCCTATTAGGAACAAATAGGGCCAGTGTTTAGACCTTGATCATTTGACATCCGGAATCTAGATTTTAATCTCTCAGCCATACAAGATTTGGATGAGTACCCTAAGAAGACTCTACCTCAAAATTTCTCCCCTGTATGCCAGAGTCTGAAATGAGGACCCTGAGACCTTCCCTTGTAGTTAGGTCTTGCTTTTGTTTTCAGGAGCAGAGGGACATTGGAAGTAGCAAGCATCAAGTTCCTTTTACAAAGCCCTGTCAGTATGAAATGCAAAGAGCCACAGGTGAGCAACACCCAGTGCCTGCAATCAACAATGAAAGTGAGGAGCCAGAAGCATCTAAGATCCTGCCACTCCCTTGCTTATAGTCATTCACCAACAGCAATCACCAACAGGATGCAGCCTGCTTCCCTCAGCAAGACAGGGATGGCTTCCAGCATCTGTTTACCAGTTTTGTCTGTTTCAGCATCACACAGGGCAATAGCCATGACGTATGACAGACATCTCTTCTTGTCATCACCAGCCTTGCAGCATCCATTGTTCTTTCATCCCACCTAACTTGCAGCCCTCCTTCAAGAAATACCTTGGCCACATTTGCATTAAAACCTTTATTATCCCTTTCCCCTAGTGTGTGTGCCTTGTGACACTTTTGAACATCCAGATAGCACTTGTTCTGAATTGAAATGATTTACAAATTTGTCTCTTGAAAAGCAAGGGGAGTGGTTTAGTTCTCTTTTGCCTCCTGAGTGCTCTTTCACGGACTCCCATGAAATGTTGGGTAAAAGCCAGAATGCACACCCTAAGGTCCCATAGTGCAAGGCCAGGTTAGCAGCTTTGCATTTGTAAGTCTGGGAGAAGGCAGACCTTTGGAAGAATCCAAGGCAGACCAGGGTCAATCTCAGCTGGGATCACTGTGAGGAAGACAGTAGGAAAGAGAAGACTTTAAAGTTCGGAAATTTGCCTGGAGGCCCCATTATCAGTAACTTTTAAACACTGGTCATGAATCAACCCTGTATTTAAAGGTGTACCTGCCTCCCCACCAGTTAGTACCTTCCAGGAGCTTGACCAGTCCTCTTTGCACACCCAATGGGTGGCTCAGGTAGTACACCTTAATCCAGATATTATTGTATTAGATACTTTAAAAGAATCATCTTGTTTAATCCTTTCAACAACCTGTACACATAAGGACACACTGACATATGAAAAGTTAAACAATTTAGCCCCATCACAGGGTTCTATAATCCCCATATCCCTTTTCCAGCACGGTGCCTGTCCTCGCTCTGGGTGGGGAGCACCTCAGGTTCCACGCTGTAGGGCTACGGTCACCTTAACACAGCACATATATACTGCTTTCTTCATTTGTGCAAAACCCAAGTTGTTTCAGGGCACCTCACACCTGAGAAGGAGGCCAGAAAGAGAGAAGCAGCAGGAGCCTGGCAAGGCGAAAGAAGGGAAGGGGCCAGACGGGAGCGGGCGGGTGCCGGGGGCGGGTGCCGGGGGCGGGACGAGGCGGGGCGGGGCGGGGCTTCGCCGGCGCTGGGCAGAAGGTCCTGCGCGCCCGCCCTCAGCCCGCGGGGGGAGCCTGCACGCGCAGCCCTTCGCTGACAGCTGCCGAGCGACACCTGGGTCGCGAGGCCAGCGCGCGAGCGAGCAGGGCAGAGTCTACAGGGACTTGCCGGGAGAAGGGAGGCTCGCAGCGCCCTGCACCGAGGAAGGTAAGGCGCAGCGCCCGGGGTCCGGGGTTTTGACCCCCCAGGCCGGGAATTGGGGACTAGAAGACGCGGCAGGCGGCGAGACGTGCTCCTGGCCTGACGGCGACTCAAAAGAGCGCACCCGGGTGTTAGTTTTGACTTCTCTGTCCATTGACTGTGTTACCCGGACAACTTTCTTTCCCTCTCTGTGTTTCTGTTCCTCTGTTAAATGAAGGAGTTGGTATAGAACGGTCTTCTTTAGTCTTCTGAGCTCTAGAATGTGAACAGAGTTTTGGCACCTGAGAAGCTTCCTTCCTCAGTTCCCCATTTATTAAGAGCTACCTCCGGCTACCCAGGCTCCTGGGGTCCCCGGGTGGGCGGGGTGCTGTGGGGCTGTCGCGTTTTGGGGGTCTTTGACGCTAGGCTTGGAGGCTGACTGGAATAGGCTGCACAGTGACGAACCGCCCTCCGAATGCTCAGGTGAAGAAAATTAGAGCGTTACGCCCTATCTACAGGTGGGGAACGGGCAGGTAAGAGGCTGATGATTTCACCTTTGAAAGTAAGCAGATTTATTTTGCAGCATTCCCCCTACACTAGACTTCGTCCCGCTGCGTGCTGTAAACCACACGAAAGGGATTTATCATCTTTCAAGAAGAAAACTGATTGCTTCAGTGACCAAACATAGGGCTCCATCAGCGTATAGGAAATAGTCTCTCTTTGCACCCATTCTGCCTCCTCCTTCCCTTTCCGTTCTCTTCTCTTTATAAATCCCCTTTGAGGGGCTCCACTTCCTGCTGCGATGAAAAGTCCTTATTTTCGTTTAGTGCCGATTTGTGACCCCAGCTGGCAGCTCCAGTTCTGGGTTGTGATAGAAGTCTAGATAAGAACAGACTCTGAATCGTAGCCTGCTGGCACACATAGCCTGGCAAGTCCCTGAGCTTCAGAAATACAGACTATTGAAGGTGGGATGGATTCAAACTCTGTCTAGCTTCCTGTCCCCTTCTTGTCAGCTATTTTTCAGCTAGTATGGTGGCCTCTGCTGTCCACTTGATTTAGCAGCCAGATAGAGGATGGTTGAAAGTTGTTGTGGGTTTCTTAGATATACAGCAGTTCCCGCCCTTCAACTTCTCTCACCTCTGTAGTTTTTCTGTTCCACTTCACCCATAGTGTGTTATCTAGGTGTGAACAGATTCTAGGACCCCTCAAGCCTGCCCAGGAAGAAGAGAAGGCATGGGGAAGAGGGCAGGAAAATGTTGACTGTCTTTTATTGGGTACTTTCAGGAACTCTTCTGCATATAATGTGTCCTTAATTCTCACAAACTCACATGAGAGGTGGCATACTACACCCCACTTTATGGATGGAAAAACTGAGGCTTAGAAAGATTGCTTCTCTTAGTCCCTTAGCTGGTAAGTTGCATGCATGGCTGGGATTCAAATCCAATATCAAATTCTAAACCCCATGTTTAGAATTTCTACTTTGTGTTCCTAGAGTAATGGTAAGCTGAAATTAAAACAACAAAAAAATGATATTACTGAGCTCTTTCTAGGTGCTTTCACTGTTCAAAGTGTCTTAGAGGTGATATGTCATTTACAGTGCCAGAGTTTTGGTTATTCTAGGGGGAGTCAGTGACTGCCTTCCTTTCTCTTAGCAGCAGTTTTGTCCTAGAATTCCTGCTTGATCCAGCCCAGCTGCTAGTGTGTGGGTGGGGCAAGGGCCCTGTTTGCTTTTTCCTAGAAGTGGCTTGGGGTCTAATGAAAGATTAATTGTCCACATCTGATCCGTTAGACCTGACCGTTGGCTTGTGAATGATCCCACTGTCCCCTAGGAAGCCTTTTTCAGGCTTCACTCAATAAACATTTGTGGAGTGAATGAACTAGCACCTTGTGCAGCATGGTCTGCTCCCCTGTTGAAATGCAAGGCAGCACAGGGGCAGTCTGGGCCCTGTCCTCAAAAACTGTAATGCCAGGCCAGGTGGTTCTCCCCTTTGGGTGATGGAGAACTGTGGTCCTGTGCGCGTCCAGACTTCCTGGTAAAAAGTTTGCTGGCACCTGTTTTATAGTTTTTAAAGAAATAGTACACTAGAAGAAATTTGTGTTTGGCTCCCCCTGACCAATCTAACCTGAAAAATGACTTAGTATTGATAAGATCACTCTCTCAGGGAAGGGGAGGAGGAAAATAAGATGGTACTGTTTATCTTAGGACTTCCCAAACTTCTCTATAGAAGAGTCCCTAATGGGAAAGAATATTGACGAGTGCTCCTAGGAGTTGAGATGTAGTTCAGATTGGCTCCAGCAACTTGAAAATGTTTTAAGGACTTATAACATTTTTAAAACTTTGACTTCATGATATGTGGGTCTCAGTTTAAATATGTGAAAAAGTTTTCCTCAAAAATACTTGAGTAAAATTAATGTCCTGGCAGATTGTTTCATATTCTTGGTGTTTGGGGGGATCCAGGTGGAGAAGCAGGGCAGAGTTTTTGGTCTGGGGGCTTAAGAGTATTGTTTGCATTTTCCATTCTCTGGTTCACAGTAACAGAGCTTCTTTACTGCCCTGGCAGAGGACACAGAGGACACAGCCCTTTCTCTCATTTTTCAGAATAAGGAATATGTTTTAAAAATAAAGTATTCTTTATTATACTCTATTATCAAAACTGTACGTATTTGCTGCAGAGAAAAGGTGAACTATAGTAATAATGAAATACTAATACTACAGAAAATAATGAAAATACTAGTAATAATGAAAATACTACTACTAGTAGTAATAATAATAATTATTATTATTATAAATAAAATCAATACATCTATACCCAGATATAACTGATACAAAACTTGAGATATAGTTTTCCAGATCCTGTCTCTGTGTCTGAGTAAATTTAAAAAAGAATGAATATGGCTCTTAGTTTTGATTGAATTCTTATCAGAGCTAGAGCCATCTCATATTAATTTTGAAAGAATGCAGAGAATGAATTATGAATAATTAAAAGCATCATAAAGGTTAATTCTGTTTCTGAGCCCAAAGTTTTCCACCCCACCATAGTTGCTCTGTGTTGTTTAGTTTCCAGCAAAGACAGGTTTCCATCTGTGGAGCTGCTGATGAAGTTGCAGGGCCAAGCTTTGCTCCTTGTTAAAGTTTCAAATAAAATAGTAAAAGTTGCTCCCTAGTATTGTTGATGTGCAAAATTTGAGTATAAAATTCAAAAGTTCATCTGCAAAATGAAGAGAGGTCCCTGAATAAAATTATTGTCCCAGCATCATGTTTGAATCCCTTGTGAACTTGGGTAGCACAAGTTGCATCTCTGAACTGATTTTGACTTCTCTAAATTGGAGATAATGTTTTAGCTTTCCATCACTGTGACAAAATGCCTAAGATAATCAACTTATAGGAGGAAAGATTTATTTTGGCTTGTGGTTTCAGTCCATGGGCAGTTGCTTTGTTACTGTTGGGCCTATGGCAAGGCAGTACATCATGGTTGGAGTGTGTGGTGGGGGAAACTGCTCATTTCATGGCAGTCAGGAATCAGAGAGGAAGGGGCCAGTGTTTCAATATCCCCATAAAGGGCCTACCTCCAGTGACCTAACTCTTTTCTATGAAGACCCTACCACTTCGCAGTAGTGCCACAGTGCCAATGGGCCTTCAGGGAACATTTCATAGCCAAACTATAACACTACTCTACCTTTCTCTACCAGAGTCACACGAAGACCAAATGTCTGGTGAAATTGTTTGTTATTTGAATTGGATGCTAGAGTGTTTACTATTAAAAAAATGTTGAAACATAGAAAGTTGAAAAGCATTGTCAGACTTTATGAAATTCTAGAATCCAACCCTAACATTAATAGGACTTGATTATCATATAAACAACCATTTTAGAACTCTACCCTAAGTTTTCTTCAAAGAATCTAGAATTCCTTGGTGGCTAGTATCTTATTCATTTTCATCACAATCCTGAATAGGATAGTTGCACTTCACCGGGTAAAGGC
The DNA here is from genome assembly GCF_001458135.2 of Marmota marmota marmota. Taxonomy (NCBI): domain Eukaryota; kingdom Metazoa; phylum Chordata; class Mammalia; order Rodentia; family Sciuridae; genus Marmota; species Marmota marmota. The sequence continues at coordinate 3,423,868 of NW_026000174.1, forward strand.
AGGCTTGCCATCCAAGGAAGTTATCGATTTGCACAAGGAATTCCTAAGCATTATCTCTAGTTGCCTTAAGCAAGGCAGAAGGCATGCTAGAAGCAAGCAGTATGATAGCTTGGAAGTCAGTGTGCCCATTGGTGGGGTGGGGGATGATGAGCATCAGCAGCCATTGGCTTAAGGGTTCTCTCAGGCATGCACCCTGCTCCTGGCAGCTCTGGAGAGAAGTGTGGACCCTGCATTGGGAGGCAGGTGGTTTGGCTTCTACCTCTGCATCGGTCATAGGCAAGTTGCTCAAACTAGGTTCAGTTACATCCTCCCCCAGAGCTTTCCTTTCTTAACTATAAAGTTAGGGATTTGGATTATATGAGGTTCTTTACAGTCTTTAAAGTCTCATTCTGGTTCATTTTTTAAAAATTATTAATTTCTGACCAGATAGAAATCTGGTAAAGAATTATCACATCCAGACAACTCAGGTGTCAGAAAATGTTCCCACTTTCTGTTGCTGTGAGCTTTTGGTGACCCCCTAGTGATTTTTCTAAGGATCTTCTCACCTGACAGCCTTCCACAGATCATTGAGAGGAGTTGTTTCTGTTCATTTGTTGCTATTAATCTAAAACCTCTTACAATGTTAGAAGAGAGGACTGTTTGGGGGCAATTTGTGGACAGGTGGGTGTATAGAAATATAGAGAAAGCAAGGGTTTTCTGGTAATAAAGCCATGCGTTTCACTGAGTACTTGCCTCTCAAGTCACTAAATAAAGTATTTTTCCTTAGTGTCCCTTGGGCACTTGGCCTTGTGCTAGAACTTGTGTAAAATGTGGGAGAGGCACAAGATCTCATTCTTCAGTGGTCAGCACGGGGAGGGGGGGGAGATGATACAGAACACAGGGGTATGCAGCTGTGGTTAGAATAGGAAAGAGATGAAAAGACCAATTTGGGAAATGATTGAGTCTCTGAACGCTTATATTGTGTAATTTAATGCTGCAGTCTCCTAGCCTGGGATAGTTTCTGGCACTCAGTGGGAACTTAATAAAGGTTTTAAAATTAAATAATAAATAAAATAAAGGAAAGAAAGAAATTAATCGTTCTCTGAAATGAAGTCTTTGCTGAAACATGATACAATGTCCCTCTGATAGTTACAGTGATTTCTTTATGTCCATTCAACTGCAGAAACACTTCCCTATGCATTATCCCTCATATTGATGATTGAGATAAAAGAAGGTCAAAATAAAAGCATTTCCTAATGTCATACTTTGTAGATACTTTGTACTTATGGGTAGAAATAGATTTGGCTTATTATTTCTAGATGTCTTCTTTCTATAAATGCATCAAAAATGCTTTTGAAGTTGGGATGAATTTAAAATCTAGTAAACAATTTCACAAGTTTGCATTGTGAGCTAAAAGGAGAAAGACAGTCAGTCATCACTTGGCTTCTGGGTGAATAGACATTTCTTTTTCCCTTGCAGAAGCATTGTTTTGCTGTCAGTCTTGACAAAACTGACACATGAGCTTCTGATCAGACAGATGTGCTTTGTGCCGCCATTACTCATGGCCACAGGCGCCTGGGCTTTCCTGTCACTGGCTGAGTCACTTGATTAAAACACAGGGCTTTAAGGCTGAGGGCATGGGCTGGATCTCAGACCAGACTGAGTTGCTCAGTCAGAACTGTACCCTGACCATCCCTGTCCCCTCTCTGCCCATGATCTGTGTTGGCAGGAAGACAGCTGTGGCAAGTTGGATTCTTTAAATCAGATTCTTTACCACTGTTGGTTTTCGACTAGTCATTTGCATTTTAGAAGTAAAGGGTTTTAATTTTCAGTTTGGTTGTATTGTTTTAGTTCTTCAATCCTGGGACATGTTCAGGGAGACCTTCACTATCTCCCCAAGTCTGCAACTATTATTAGTCTATAATCTCCATGTATGTGTAAAATGGGAATAATCATATCTGCCTCACAAGATTGTTGAAAGGCTTGGATGAAGTCATCTAATGAAAACCAGCAAAAACAGATACTGTTACTAGATGGTTGGCCGAGGACTCACCTTCTCATTCCTATCTGAGTCCGTTTCTTAATTAGCTACACTTTCTGTGTGACATATTTGTGGTAACTTGTAAATAGATAAAACAATATGTATTCAGAATGCAATTGCTATAGATCTACTGAACTGATGGCATCTAAGAGAAATAATTGGTCATGTAGGATTCATCTTCCTCACTTACTTTAAAAGCATTTTACCTGATTTGGGATGAATTTGGGTTGTTAATGTGACATACTGAATTTTATCTATTTCCTTTTCAGGAATCTGAAGGCAAGTGAATGATACTGATGTCTGACGTTTACTGAGCACTTACTGTGTATCAAGTTATTCTAAGCACTGTGCCTGCCTCAATTTATTTAATCACAATAGTCTATTATTTATGCTATTTTGTTCCCATTTTGCGATGAGGAAATTGAGGTCTAGATAAGTAAGTTGCCTGAGGTGACATAGCTAATAAAAATAAGAACAGAGACTTTTAACCTAGGAAATCTGACTTCAGTGCCCATGCTTTGGATCATCAGAAGATAATCTGATGATCTCCTATTTTATTTGTAGCCTAATAGCATTCTTCTCTTTTGTTCATGAAATCATGAACCTTCAAACTGAGTTCTAGATACAGAATAAGAATTCAGAATTTGACTGTTTAACCACACAAAATAATTCTTGGAAATGAGCTTGTTACAAAACCTTTTTTTTTTTTTTTTTTTTTTTTTGTTACAGAGAGATACTAATCATTAAGGAAGCTTAAATATTTCAGGAAATATCTGGAGGTAAACTAGACTACAAAGTGATAAGTCAGCAACTGAGTGGCCTATTTAAGAATCAGTACTGACTGGGAATATAGTAACTAAAATGTTATGGTTAAAAGGCTAAGTAATAGTTCTATTTACATTAGGTAAGTCATATCATTTGTTTAATTTATTTAGAAAAGCAAAAATAGACTCTTCCACACCTTTTTGGAGATGCTACAAATAATTATAAGAACACAGTAATAAACAGAATACTTATTATCTACTGAGTATGTACTATGTGTCAGTTTCTTGCTCATCTAATTGGCAGGACAGCTTTCTGAAGTAGACGATATTTATCATTTTGCTGATGAAGAAATAAAAGCACAGACAAGTTAAGCACCTTGTCCTAGGTCACAGAGTTATTAGTACATGACAAATTAATTCAACTCAGGTTGTTTACTTTGACACAAAAGCCTGTGCACTTTCTACTATGTAGTTCTTTAGAGGAAAGATGTTACGTTTGTGCTTACTGAATCCTGTGTTGAGACATACTATTTGGTATGAGGCTCATAATAGTATTTAAAACTGAGACTATTCCAGGGAACCTAAATATATTTCTATTACCATGAGGTGAAATTTTGGACTTGACAAAATCTTCCAGGAAAAAAAAAAATTGGCTCCTCCCAGCACAGTAGGGCCTAAGGAGTTAGCCGCTTACTGATACAGTTAAGAGACTGCTCTGTCTGGGATGAGAGTACCTGAAATGTGACTCTGGAGAACTTGCAAGCCATCTTTCCTTAAGCTCTATTTCTAGAAGATTCCTCACACATTTTGTGCTGGGGCATCACAATTTGACAAATGAGAGGGAATATACTGAAGAACTTGAGTAAAAATAGTCTATCTGTAGATAATAGATTTATTAAAGTCAAAGACTTCTTTATGTCAGTTTCCCTAGTCAGACCACTTAGACATTACACTATTACTATTTTATACAGATTGAGTATCATTTGTCTGAAATTCTTGGAGTCAGAAGTGTTTCAGCTTTTGTATTTTGAAATATTCACATAGGGAGATATCTTGAGATGGGACCCATGTCTAAATAAGACATTCATTTATTTTCTATACACATTCTACTCATAGACTGAAGGTAATTTTACATAATATTTTTATTGCACCTTTGTTCTGGCTATAGTCTACAACATGAGGTCAGGAGTTGGATTTTCCACTTGTGGGGTCTCATTGACACTCAAAATTTTTGTATTCCAGAACATTTTGAATTTTTGAATTAAGGATGCTCAACCTGTAACATGCACCCTCAAATCCTTTTGAAATAGCACATACCACCTTTTTACAAATGTAGTCACTGTGTTCTTACTAGAATGCTGGGACACTTTGCCAATAACTTTAATAATGGATAGTTTCTAAGTATATTCAAAGGTCAAAAGCTGGAATTATGAAGCACAATGGCCAGAAAAGTGATAAAAGAGGAGCTACAGTATATTTTTGAGTAATGTCCATGGGCAAGTGTGAATTTGGATGCCCATGTTTCCCACAGAGCCACTTTGAAGTAGAATGAAATTGGCTTTGGAGTCATGTGAGTGTGAGTTTAAACCTTGAATCCACTTACTAGTTATGTCATTGAGCACGTAACTTCTCTGTTTCCTTTTCTAAAAAAAAAAAAAATTGCTTTACTATCTCATAATGTGGCTCCAAGGTATAAATAAGATAAAGAATATATTAATGTGGCTAATATTGTGCTTTATACAGAGTTGCAATTCAGTAAATGTCAGTTCCCTTTCTCTTTCTTTCCTTTTTCTTTTTTCTCCACCTTCCCTTTCTCTTGGCTGCTTGTTTTGGCTCTTGAGGGTAAAAATGGTAAATATAGTGCAATGCGGTCAATGTAGTAAAAATACAGCTTTTTTGGGAGATTGCAGAGAGAGCAATTGCCAGGGACAGTTGGGAGGTACAGTTGAACTATACCCATGTCTGAGTAGGGGTTTGCTAAATTGAGAAGAAGGTGAGGTGGAGAGCACAGGTTGAGAGACATTTCACTTTCAAAGGCATAGAGAGAGGAGGGGCATGGGATTCTAAGACAGGGAGAGACCACTAAGTTAGCACATAGGGCTGGTAAGTTGTGGGTGGAGGTTCTGCTAATGTGGTGAGCTGATGACCAAAGGTGAAATCAAGCTAAAGTTTTGCCCTTTTTCTTGGAGGCTGCAAGGAACTCATGGAAGTTTCTAAATACTATGAGTGAAATAATTAAATTACTTTTTAAAGACTATAATACTGCCTAATGTATGGAAGATAGATTTGAAGTTGATTGGCATGCTTACTTAAACCTGTGAGTATGGATAAGATGCTATATTTTAAAGGTTTTTTGGGGGCAAAAGTTGATGATATTTTTAGAGATGGTGCATTTAATTCAAGACTTCTCTAGGAAGATACGTAATGTCTTAGAAAATGGTGACCGTATATACTAATTTATGGACTGGATTACATTGGAGACAAATTATTTCAAAAAGAAAAATGTGTCATGCCTAGAGCTAAGTATATTTACCATTCCAGTGTGTTTTTGGCAGAATGAAACCTTGAGAAAGTGTAAGGCCCCCTTTCATATCTCCAGAATTGAGTTTAAGATTCTAGGAATAGTCAACACCCAGTGAATGCTGAATTTGGTCACTGCTTGTAGAATTTCTTGTGTTCAGCATGCATTGCTGTGGTTAGCAGTTTCTGAGTTTCCTGGGGGGAGGAGTAGGGAGACTCAGGCTATAAAACTATCTTATATGGGAAATTCTAAGAAGCTGGGTGGCTCTTCACCTCAAGCAGTCAGGATCAGACACAAGTGTGTGTTTATATGTTTCTAGGCCTGTGTTTATGTTTTCCTGAGTGTTGTCTGATTTATTCAGACCAGAGAAAAAAAACCTGACTATGACCATAATTCTTTGGGGGAAAGCCATTAGGGAGATTATCCTTGGTTACTAGAGGTGCCTAAATATAAAGACAGTCACTTGCTTCCCCGCAGGAGCAAGCCTATGGCCAGAAGCCAAGGGTGTGGAGGAAATGTGGCTCCACCTGTCAGATTCTGCCAGGCATAGATGTGATCCTACCATGAAACTGAACCCAGGTGTTTGCTTGGTGTGTGAGGAAGTGTGGGGTGGATGGATGTGTTTATCTTTACCCTTCTCTGCAGATCACTCACTGAGTAGCCAGGAACTAAAAGTAAGTTTGGGGTGACATTCAGCACATAGGGAGTAAGATGTATATTTTAAACCCTAAAGGTATTCCATGTTGGATTTTGAGAATACTAACCCTTTGAACCTGACCTCCTTCCTGTGCCAAGGCCCATATTCTCTCACTTGTATTAATCGAGCCTAGAATTAGTTGTTTAATAGATTCTGGTTTGGTCTTTTTCCTTTGAGAACAAACACCAAGAATGATAAACTATGAGTGGGAATGTTCAAGTCCTTGGAAGTATGTTTGCATGCTTCACTGTCTGTAGGTGCAATGACCCAGTTTTTAAGTTGAACTTAATATCTAAGTATGGCATGATCAGTTGGTCTTCACTGAAAATTTATTGCTATTCTTTTAAAACTATTATTAAATAATGAACATTTATTGATAAAAGGGACTCTAGTGAAATGAACATTAGATTTGTGGAAGATCTAATTCATTTAATAAACACTGACTGTGCGCTATGTTTATTATGTGCCAGTAATTGTTTTAGAGTCCAGTGGAATAGAAAATGTCTACCATTATCATGCAGTGTATAAGCATAGAAGTGGGGTAGCAAGAGGTAGGGGAAAATGAGTGCCATGGTACAGCTTCCTGGAAGAAGTGACACTTTAGAAGGGAACTTAGATAAATAGGAATCAAAGTCAAGAATGGTGGGAAATGTGTGGTGAGCACAGCTTCATGTTCAAAGCAAGGCTAGAGCTGAGGCCAGAGAGACAGGAACTAGTTGATTGATCAGGGAAAGCTTGGTACATTTCATTAAGGAGACTGGACTCCTGTATGGACTTTTATTCCCCTTGGTTGAGCTCTTGCTGACCCTATCATTTTGGAATTCTGCCTGTCCTTAAAGCTGCAGCTTTATGGCAATTCTTCTTCTGTACATCTTAGCCAAGTTTTCTTTTCCTTTGCTACCTAGTTTAGTGTTTGGCTTATACCTCTCTTATGGCCATCATCACATACCAATGTTTGTTATCAATCTTTATGTACTCATCTTCCCTATTGGTCTGAAAGTGCTTAGAGGGCAGGGACTCAGGAAACTTATTTTTTACTTAATGCTCAGAGCTCATAAGACTGACACAGTATAAGCATGTCAAATGAAAATATTTTTAAGTGCTAAGTTATGTTTGCTATAAGAATTTGGGGGTCAGTAGGTAGTTGTTAATTAGATATTTGGGTGTTTTATATTCCCACTTGAGCAGAAAAGAATTAACATAGCAGGCCCTAAACCGCTTATGCTTAGGAAAAACCTGCTTAGATGGCTGCCCTTGTCTGGCATCTGGGAACTTGGATTTCAGGAGGGTTCCTACTAATCTAAATGATAAGGGCAGTTCAGTGCAGGTCGCTGTAGCTCAACTGTGCAAACAGTATGGTTAATGCTGAGTAGCTGCTTTCCTTCTGGGTGTATAGAATTTGGATACATGCAAGGCAGGGGTTGCCTATGTGGCCAGACCCCAATAAGAACCTTGCACTGAATGTCTAATTAGCTTCCTGGGTGCTAACATTTCACACATGTTGTCACTGTGTGTTGTGTGTCCTGAGTGGCTCCACTGGGAGATACCCTTAAAAGCTCACAATTGGTTTTCCCCTGACTTTACCTTATACCCCTTTTTCCTTTCTTGACTTTGCTTTGAATCCCTTCACTATAAGGAGTCAGAGCTGTCAGTATGACTGTATGCTGTCTTGAAACCTAAAGCAGGTCTTGGAGATCCCTTCAGCACAGCACAAAATGCCACGAATATAGAGCCAAACATTTTTGTTTTTTTTTTAAGTTAGGACTTTGTAGCTATGACTCAGACTACTGGTCTTTCCATGAGATTGAGGCCCTTTCTTAAGATTGTGTATGTGCACATGCAGGAGATGCTAAAGAAGCGTCACGGTTTTTGGTTATCCCATAAGTCAAAACAGATTTCGCCTTTTGGAAATAAATATCAAACTTTGAAACCCCTATCTTTGAGAGTTAGGATCTGATGATCTTTTGGTTTGCAAGCAAACTGAAAATGGGAGGACTCACAAAACAAACAAAAAACTGAACTTGAGTGCAGATTATGGTATGGTGAGATGGATGAGTGGACAGGTATGGTATGACCAGGCAACAGCCAACAAAAACATTTTCTAACGTAACATTTATGTAGAGATTAACAGTTTTTCAAAATGCATTCACATATGATATCATGTAACACTAAATAACTTGGTTAGTAAGTAATATTATCAGTTCACAGATGAAGAAACTATGATTCATAAAAAATTGAATAGTTTACCTAGAGTGATAGGATCAGTTTGAGATAGAACTAGAACTCAAATTCAATTCTTCAAATTGTAAATCTAGATCCAGCAAAACTTAACAACTATGAATTTTTCTAGCCTCCAAATACATTCAGGTTTTAAATTTATTTTAAAGTATTTATTAGTCAACTGGCAGAAATAACAGATATTAGTGAATGAAAGAAGTTAAGACAAGTTGCCTATTCCTGCCATAGGGCATATTGTGCATGACTTGCTTTTTTTTCAGCAACTGCATTTATAATTTGGATAGAAAAAGTAGCGGGCAGGAGAGCTGGGAGGATGCAGGCTCCAGTTCCAGAGCTCATAGTGTTTTGCAGGACAATTTTGAAGCCTTCTCAATTGCTCCCAATAAAATCTGGGCAAGAAAGAGATATTGGAGAAGATTTGATTGCACTTTTTAAAACATCTCAGGTATTATCAGAGTTTTAAAAATATCACTTATCAGAACTAGTTTATTAGAAAAATTAGGGGCAATATTTGCCTTAGATTCACTCTAATTATTCCTTGAAATTGAGGGATGAGTTCCTTGGGGCATTTTTCCTGCTTGAAAATAAGAGGTGCACAGTTTATCTATCATATTTTTTCATCTATGTGTCACACATCAACTAGTTGTTATTATTTTTTTTTCCAGGTACTGGAGATTGAACTCAGGAGCACTCAATCAATCACTGAGCCACATCCACAGTCCTATTTTGTATTTTATTTGGAGACAGGGTCTTACTGAATTGCTTAGCACCTCACTTTACCTGAGGCTGGTTTGAAGTAGCGATCCTCCTGCCTCAATCTCCTAGGCAGCTGGGATTACAGGTGTGCACCACGGCACCCGATTTTTAACTTGAAGAATTTCTTTAATCATCCCAAACATACCTAGAAGTAAGAAATTAAAGCCATAAAACATAGAGAAGCAAAATGAGAGCTGGGCATGGTGGTGCATGCCTATGATTCTAACAACTTGGGAGGTTGAGGCAGGAGGATTGCAAGTTCAAGGCTAGACTCAGCAACTTAACAAGATCCTCAGCAAAATAAAGAGACCCTTTCTCAAAACAAAGGAATGGAGATATAGTTCAGTGGTTAAGTGCCTCTAGGAAAAAAAAAAAAAGCAAGAGACACTTAAAGAAGTTAAATAACACGGGGTAACAGAGATGTGAAGGGGAGGTAGCCCTGGAATTCGAGTTCAGGCCTGACATATAAGTCAGTGCTCTTTTTCTTCCCTGTGCTGCCTGAACACAGTGGTGTGACTTCATGCAATCACAGTCATTCTATCAGCTCTATTAGCTCTATTACATATGGCTAAATCTTATCTGTTACCCTGAGTAAATGTTAAGGCTATTCTGTTGAGAAGTTCAAGCTTCTGGTGCTCAGCTCAAAGTTTTAGAGAAAAAGATTGCCTTGGTGATGATGGTATATGTGCATGTGCTCTGAGCTCTGTGTTCTTTCCTGGGTCTGATGGGACTCTAGAGTGGCAGCCTTCCTGCTTTCTTCATAGGGTGGCAGATATAAGTGAGGGGTGGTGATGGTGTCTCTTGCAGTTTGTTGATTTCAGAGCCAGCTTGCCTGAAGGCATCCTTTCTGGCAAATATTTGGTAAAATATCATCATCTGTGAATAATCCACCTAATCAAATTTTAAAAGTAGGTAAATATTTTTATATTATAGGACTAAAAGAAAGAAAAGTGGGTGGTTTGGGTACTCTGTACTATTCTTGTTAGTTTCATCCTGAGAAATGTTTTTGTATAATACTTCTTTTAAATTATCAGTACATTGTGCTAAGGAAACAAGGCCTTGGGTCCCAGGGAGTGCAGTGGAAAGTGTTGACCATGAGTAAGTGAATCCTGGACTGGTACAATCCCTGGCACAGACTAGGGACACAACGAACATTTGCTAAATGAGTGCAACTGAGACCACCAGGCATAAGCATCTGCCCTCTTCTGCCCAAAGGACATAGCAGCTCGGTCCTACCTCCCATTAGTGTGCTCTGGCTGGAGATGGGAGGATTCCAATTTTTTTAGGTGAACGTGGGGCCAGACCATCATCATTTAGAGACTGAGACAAACATTTTTTTTTTTTGGGGGGGGGAACGTGATTTTCTTTGGGATGCTGAGAATTGAGTTAGTTGCGATGGTAATAATAATAATTAATAATTACATAGTATTCTCTATGCACCCATTGCTAGACTAAGTATAGATATATACAAATTCATCTAATCCTCACATCACAGTTTTAAATAAATATTCACCAGTGAGGAAGATAAGTAACTTGCCCAAAGTCATATAGTAACTGGATATTTGGAAATGTAAATGTCATCAGCTTAGTATAGCCACTTAACTTCTCTTTAGTAATATTATAAGGGAATGGAAACCAAGGCATTTAAAAAGGCCGTCTATTTCTTGTGGTTTTAAAAATTATTATTATTAGAAGAAAAGTGCAAGTAAATGATTTCACTTTCCATGAACTCTTGGAGCAGTTCCTGGAAATTCTGCTTTTCTTTTACCTCTATGTAAACCTCAAATTATTATTTATGCTTTTTTTTCAGAAAGAAATAATAATGTTTGAGTCTTGTTTTTTATATACCCACCCCCAATTTAATGATATCCCCCCCAAATACCAAGCAAATAGTAGAAATCAAACCCAAACAAGCATAAAAGACTGTGAATGCAAGTTCCCTAATTAAGGGATCAGTTCATGAGATGCATGATACCTAATTGGGAATTTGGACACTTTTCAATTTTGTGATATGAGAGTTAATTCTGTGACCTTGAGGAAGTGGGAAGTTTTATTATTCTGTTGTCCCTAAGAATTCACATTTGCTTTTTTGAGTGATTGGAAGATGGAGATTGAGGAACCTTGAGTTCATTTCTGTAATGAGTTTCACAACATCATTAATTAAAGATAACAGAGCATTAACTTCTGATTTTGATATGTTTGAAGTTGTATTGAACCTATTATTAAATATTTTTAAAATATTAAATATTTTGCAGGGTTCATGTTTGTGTAGAGGAACAATACTGACTCAATCAATGTGGAAATAAATACATGCTTGCCAAATTCCAGTCACAGATCCTCCAACCCTTTTTTCAGTAATAAGATTTTTTTTTTTTAATCTCTGCAGAACTAAATAATGTGACAGCTGTGGGAACTTGGCCATGGAAATGCCTATTTCTTTGCCTGTTGGAACAATTTCCATGACAGAAAGTGTTGAAACTATGCTGTTGATTTCTAAGGACAGGTTTATAAAACATCAGTTATAAGATAGATCATCTTAAATTTCATAGATACTATAAAATTTGAGGTAGCTAAAACTTTTCTCCATATCTGTCTCTTTGAAACTTTGTAATTCCAAGTCCCTGAGAAAGAAAAAAAAACTTCTCATCTTTATAACATAGAAATTGATAATAACCATTCTCCAGTCATTTCCTTCCTTTTGGGTATTCATATTTTGAAACAGAGACACAATAAAGGCTCTGAAACTAAGTCTTGGAGGGGTGTGTTCATTGACAAATAATTTACTTCTATGATTTCTCTTGTGAAATTATTTTTACTTTTTGGTTTATGGTTTGTAGAAGAAAAAAATAATCTTTTTGGAGGACACAAGGCTCTTAAGGTAATACATTTCATTGAATCCCCATTCAAAGATGTTTTTCATTGGATGAAGTACAAAGTTAAACTACGGGTTAAAAGAAATGATTGGCCCTGACATGGGAATAGAACTCAGAAAGACAAAGGGACATTTAGCTCTCAGTTGCATCCACTATACTGTCAAGTAGTCTATCCTGAACTTTTCTAGAAGAGTGGGTTTGAGGGAGCTCTTTGCTAGAGCCTTGGTCATCCTTAATTTGAAGATCACACCCAATGGAGACTGGGTTGGTAGCATGGCTTCCTAAGTTATATCATCTTAAATGATTCAGAGTCTAACTTCCTATAGAGCACCAGACTTTCCTGGAGAAGGATCCTACCCTTCATCTAACCTTTTCATCTGATCTCTGACTCTTACTAGGTACATTCCCAAATTCACACATTACAATAATCTCTCCTGTGAAGTTTACCACCTACTAATTGTATGTATACTCCATCTTCTTAGCGATTTGTCAGCACATCAAGGTAATTAATCCTCTTCTCTCGCAGCTTTTGTATTGCTAGAGCAGCTGGTAGAATTCCCAGGGAATAAGGTTTAGAGTCATTGGTCTTTCTCAGATACAAGAAGTTGAAGGGCTGAGGATGGAAGTCAGTGGAAGAGCATTTGCCTACTATGTACATGCCGGGTTTGATCACCAGCACCACAAAAAGCAAAAAAATAGAAAAAAAATGTTGAGAAAGCAAACAGCTATTTGCTGCACATATTTCCTTCCTTATGAGCTCAGTGTTTAGACAAAGAACCCCACATGCATTACTTCCAACATCTTGCTAACCACACAACTTCATCTGGGACTTAGGCTAGAGGAGAGGGAGTGAAGTGGGCATGAGTAAGAGTCTTCAAGTATGTATTTGAAGAGCTGTTGCAGGCGTGTTGGGAAACAGCTGTCTACTGTGTCCATAATGGACATATAATGGACAGTACAAAAGGGAACAACAGATGGCAGATTAAATGGTAATCTTAGATGATAAAGAACTGGTCTGGTTTACCTTTAGAACAGGAAAGGTGCTTGCTTAGGCGTCATCTATCTCAGTCTTCTTTTTGTGGATGAGAAAACATCCACAGTGTGCTATGTGCAGGTCATATGAGAAGTCCAAGCTCACAAAACTAGAAGGCGGCATATGAAGCATTGAATTGCTTTCTTTGGGCTTGCAGTTTGGTGTTTTCTTATAACTCCGTGCTCCCAATCCTTATTTATTGAAAGATTGTAACTGGATTCTTAAGTGCTTTTGAGCAAAACCTGAGGGCTTTTCTTTCTGGAATTTTTTCCCCCCAAAGTCTGGATGATTGTCTTCTGAACAGGTGCAAGTAAAGTGGGAGGTTTTTCTAGAAGCAATCATGAGCAAGAGTATTTAATGAGAATTCTCTTTTTGGAAGATACACATTTGCTCACATGAACATTTGCTCTGCTCTTCATCTATTGGCACTAAAGTGATTTCCATCTCCTTGTGTTCACTCTTCTGCTGTGGAATTATGATCTGGCAGGAGCTGCCAGCACCACAGGGTGCATCTCATGTTCCCTAAATAGACAAGCAAGAATCTTCAAGTTTGTTCTCTATCTCCCAGGGGTCATAGGAAGCTGTTAGGAGCTGTCCCTGGAATGCAGATGAATTTAGAATGGAAGAGAAGGCACAACATTTGGCAGATAGTAGGAACTTACTAAGTCATTATTAAACAAATGGATTATGATTTTTTTCTTTCTTCCCATTTATAGAGCTGGAAGGAATCTAAAGACAAATTCCGCTTAACCTCTTCATTTTATGGGTTGAAGCAAGTAAAATATAGAAATGTTAGGGGCTGTCCTTGGGGCTAGGATGGTGCTATTTTGTCTCTTAGTATTACATTGGATTAAACAAGTGAAATTGCTACTTATGTGGGTCAAATTAGTTGTATATTGACAATTTTTATAATAGCCCCATCTAATATATTTTGAAGGATCTGTACTATATACATTCCTGTTTCAACAACAGCATGGATAACTTTGGTCTTCTCTCTTAAGTAAGCAAATAGTAGTGTAGCTTAGTGTTGAAATTGAGAAAACTGATTCTGAATCAGTGAACCTGGATTTACATTTTTTCTAAGGAAATTTCTTCAATCTATAAAATAAGGATAATATTATGTGCATCACTCTTAAAAGATGATTTTAAAGATTGAGATGATTCTTTGAAGAGCTTAGTATGGCTCCTGGCACATAGTAAGCACTTAATAAATATATTCTATTGTTAATTGTATTAATAAGGAAGGAAATAAAACTCATCAAGCTTTAAAATTTTATAATACTTTTGGAAAGCACATTCCTCTTTTCTGAGATTTGTAGGGTTTGCCACACCTTCATTGTGTAACATGAGCATATCTTTACATTCCATTTCTTATGCTTCTGCGAGTTTTACAGTGACTACACTTGGAATTCTATTTTTGAGACCTTTGCTTTGATGATGTTTGTGTGCCATGCAAGATTATTAATTAGAAGTAAAGCAGACAAATGAGAGCATGCAGAATTGGCCCACAAGCTCCATAAAGGGAGGGGACGTTTATGTCCACATCGTTGTTATGGATGATCCCTCCTCAGTTTCAAGCAGAGGCCAGGTGTATACTTATGACTCAAAATGTTGTTGCCTGATAGGCTGACTGAGTTAATATATTTCTTAGAAACTGGACCCTGAGACCATACTCTGTTTGTCCATCCCTACCTCATGGGTCAGCAAATATCTCCACTGCCTGGGCTCAGAGATATCCAAATGTAAAGTATTTGTCAGAGAGTACCTCATGATCCAGTGACACATCGACAGCAAATATATCTTCAGACAGCTGTACACTTGAGGGAAAAGTTACCACCCTTGGGCAAGAATGGACTAAGGCACTCCCAGTCCTGAGAAGGAAGCAATAGACCTATCCTGAAAACAAATAGCTTCCCTAGCAGGCAAAAATAAACAGAAGTTCTCACTCCTTCCTTTCTGTGCCTCTGGCCTGCCATTCTTAGCGCTCAGCAGATTTTCTTCTTCCTCTAGAGTCTATTCTGCCTGTGGACAGAACTACTGCATGAAACCATAGAGAAGGAGAGCAAGCTCAAAACAAGCCTTCTCATGCAGTGATGTGGAGGGAGAGGGGCTTGTAGCAGCTTGTCCTAATTAGAGCTACCCATAAATGTCTTAGTGTCTTCCACTTGAATGTGTCTTTCCCATCTATTCCATCCTCTATCTACATTTACTTTATCCCCGTGACTTTTGCCATTGTAAATGTAAGCAAAGTTTTACCTTTAGGGGAGGGTTAATACTGAATAAAACACTGGTTATTTATTGAAAAGACATAAACCTATTAAGGATTGGCCACACTCTTCTGAACTATGATGTGAGTATTAGTGCCTGGAAGTGTCTATGGAAGGGTGAAGACATTTATTGAGCATCTGGTGAGGCTGGCATAGAGCCTAGCCTTTTGGGAATACCATGTCTCTTCCTTGTAGCTTCCTTGCAAAAGTAAGCATTGTCCTCCATTTTACAGATGGGAAATCTGAGATTCAGAGAAATTAACTACATGAGATCACACAACAAATAATTAGTGCAGCATTGTGACCACAACACAATGTGTAGTAGCTACAGTGGGAGGCTCAGGTGAAGATAGCCTTTAACTTCTATACAGGCCTGTGAGGCAGATGAGTACAGCTATTACTGATCTTTTGAAGCTGAGAAGATGGGGGGAAAAGTATTACCAGTTTCTGATTTACCCAGTTTTATGAGTAGGACCGTAATCATTCATTCCTTCACTTATTCATTTATTGGTTAAAATACTTTTATTCAGACTCTAGTTTCAGTACTATGTTTGGCACAGAGAGGGTATCATGCAAATATGGGCCTGGTCTTAGTAGCTTTATTTTAGATAAGGAGATAAGAGAAATATTTGTTCTTTAGAACAGGAGTTAGACTGCATGATAAAAACATGGGTGCACTGGGAGTTTAGAGGTGGGAGAGATGGCAGTGGTTAGGAAAGGTTCTGAGTGTTAACCACTGCTCTCCCTCCCTAAGCTCTCTCAAATTAGTGGAGCTGGTGATGATAAAGGAGAGATTGCTTTAGGATTTTTTAAAAGTTAATCTTTTATTTTGAGTTAATTACAAATTCTTATAAAGTTATAAGAAATAATGCATATCCATGTACTTTCTACCCAGTTCCCCCAATGATAACATGTTGCACAACTCTAGTATAATATAACTGAGATATTGACATAGATACAATCCAGATTTCTCCAATTTTATAGATACTTATGTTGGGGCCAGGAGAGAGCATGCACCTGTGTGCATTAAGTTCTATTCAATTTCAGCTCATGTATCTACCATTGCTGGCAAGATATCGGCTGCCCATTATCACAAGATTCCTTTCTGTTGTTCCTTTATAACCATACCTACTTCCCTCCCACTTCCCTAACATCAACCTTAATCCTTGGCAACTGCCAGTCTATTACCCATTTTTATAATTTTGCTCTTTCAAAAATGTCATATAAGTAGAACCATACAACATGCAACCTTTTGGAATTGGCTTTTTATATTCAGTATAATTCCCTTGTGTTCATCCAGGTTGTTGTGTGTGTAATATTTCTTTTTTAATTGCTTAGTATTATCCATGGTATAGATGTACCAGAGTTTAACCATTTGTTTGATGAAGCACATTGGAATAATTTCTAACTTTTTGCTATTATAAACAAAGCTAGTATGAACAGAATTATTAAAATAGCATTTTACTTTTTAAATAGTTTTTGTGTCTCACGTTAAGCAGAGTGTGAAGTGTGAACTCACTTTTACTCCTTCCTTGGAGATATTTCATTCTTTTATTTAGACTCACTCAACAAATATTTTTGGGTGAGGCATTGTGCTACTTATATTTTAAGCAATAGGTGAGTGAAAATCAACTTTGTTCACTCTTGGGCTTCAGTACCCTACAGTTCTTAACATATAGCTTCTTTGGAAAAAACAAAATAGCAATCTAGGCTGTGGGCTTCATTTAAGCCCCTGTGGATTCTGACCTCAAGAATTAATACTTGGGTGTGACCCTGAGTAATTACACCAGACCAATTCAGACTTTCTGTAAGTTTTCATGATGATTAAAACTCTCATTGAAAATTTTAAAAATTAATCTTTTGAATCATTTTCAAGACAGAAATAGAAGAAGTTTCTACAGAAATTTCGATTTGCTTTTCTTTTTATAAAACGATTACACAAAGGATTTTATTTCTAGGAAAATGTCAGACATTTGCAGGTAATGGTTAAAGGGAAAAGTAGAACCCCACTTTTCTGTCTTCTGTCCCTTAAGGGGGTTAATTTCCAACTGCTCTTGTACAAGCTGTGTTGTTTGCTTGAGCCCGTCCTGAAACTATGTCCTATCCACTCTGGTATTTAGTTAATGTTCTTTCATTCTGGTTTAATTTAGAATTACAAGAGCCTCTAACTTCAGGTGAGACTGAATTCCACAGAGTAGACCTCACTGGTGTTTTGCCACCTGGCTTTTAGGGGGCATTCAAGTCTTTTCCCTTCAGCAACCATACATGGTTGTGATTTCAACATGGGAGGAGTGTGGGTTAAATTTCTGTTTTCACCTCCCACTTCTTCCCTCCCTACCTTAACACCTCTTCTGGTTGGTTCAAACAAGAAGGAATATCCAAATAAGAAGATACTACATCAATTTCATGCAAATGCTGATGTGTTGCTGCAGGCAGCCACAGGCATGTGTGAATAACTAGTAAGTCCCTGGACTGACTGAAACTAGTTTAAACATCTGTATGATAGAAGAACATTTTCTTTACCATCTCAGTGGATCAATGGAATTGTGGAAAGAAATTAACAATTAAGATTCAAGGTGATATACTTTCTGCATTATTCTTTTTGAGTACGTGTGGATGTTAAAGGCGGGTGATTTTCTATGCTTCTGATGTACATAAATTTAATTAAGTAAACATATAATAAAGTTAAACCTTACAAGGACATCAGTTATCCATTGCATCTCAGCCTAAATAGTAGTGGCACTTAAAACTATTGTTCTAGAGAATGATTTACTTGTGGACCCTGAATCTGAAGTGAAAAAGCATTGAAGCCTATTTCTCTTTGCTTTCCTTTCATACCCTCTTCTACCTTTTCTCATATCTAAGACAAAAAAAAAATCAATGAGGCAGGAAACATAATATCTTTAGATGAGATCCCCCATTTTTGTTATTTACTTATTCCCTTTTTGCAAGACATTCATGAGAGTCACCACACTCTTTCCCTCTTGCTGGCTTTGACTTCCTAATGGGAGAATAAGGCAGAAGGAATTTGAGGCATTTAGTTGTTCAGAAGCCCTAAAAGCTCCAGCTGTTTTTTCAGACTATTGCATTGCACCCTCTCTACCATTAAACTTCTGCAAAGCACAGTCTCAATTTATGTGAGTTCATCAAATGCCTTTCCTGAGGAAATGTTTTCTTTCCCCCTCTGACTGTGGGTATTTTGGCAAAGGTGACAGTTCTCCTTAGGTTTAAGAAAGAGGAATTTCCAGGTACCTTGTGAGGGTTGTAAGTCTGCCCTGGGGCACATGGCACCTGGCTCCTGTGACTGTCCATCAGGTGGCTGGAGGTCTCCTGGGGCCTTTGCTCCTTGGGCTGCCTAGAGAAATCTAGTCTGAGCAAATAAATGGTTGGAATCTGAGCTGGAGATTAGAATATGAGCAAATCCAGAGAGGATTAAGGGTTCTAGAGAAAGGCAAAAGAAGGGCCAAAGACTTATAAAGTCTTGGTCCAAGAAGGCAGCGTGGTATGCATGTCAGTAGTGTGGACGCTGGAGCCACACTGCCTGACTATGTTGCTAGCTTCTCTCTTAGCCTGTTTCATTATTTGTAAAATGCTTACCTCATTATGTTGTTGTGGGAAATTCATGAGTTTATGTACTTAAAGTGGAATAGTGCCTGGCATATGCTAAATGCTATCTAAGCCTTTGATAATCTTATTATTAATGAATTAACTAATTTTGACTAGTTTACTATCAAAACAAGGGTATAGAGACATGTGAAAACTTAAATGTGTTTTTCCCTTTCTCTTTTCACTGCAACACAAAACATTTTGTGACACCAGATGTGTGCTGGTTTTCCAAGCAAAATAAGCAGTTCAGTTGAGTGTCCTCTGATTCGATGGTGTCACTGACTACCTAGAGATAGCATTATATTCCACCAATTGAGGGCTCAGTCCCACAAGACTGCCCTCACCTCACAATTCCAATTAATAAGTTGTCAACTATACTTCTGATATATAGGATATAAATTGGTGTTCATACCACTTACTCCCTGGTTTCAACTAATTCACTAGCGTGACTCAAAGAAGTCAGGGGAGCACTTCTCTTAAATTTACCAGTTTGTTATAAAGGATATTACAAAGGATACAGATGAATAGCCAGACAGAAGACATGCATAAGACAAAATATGGAATATGGGATTAGAGCTTCTATGCCTTCTCTGGATACATCATACTCCAGGAAACTCTACATATTCAGCAACCCAGAAAATCCAGTAGGGTTTTTATGGAGGCTTCATGATGTAGGCACAATTGATGGAATCATTCACCGTTGGTGGTCAACTTAACCTTAAGTCCCTCTCCTTTTTAGAGGTTGAGGAGTAGGGCTGAGAAGCCCAAACTTTTAATGGTGACTTAATTTTTCCTGGGAGCAGCCCCTGTCTTGAGGCTACCTAGGGGCAGTCAGCTACCAATAATCTCATTAGTATACAAAAGACACTCATCACTCTAGTGATTCCAAGGAAATTAGAAAACCAGGATAAACATGAAATATGTATTTCCCAGTTATCACATGGGGACATTTAAATTGGTTGAGAATTATCCTACTCTTTACAGGAGCCTAAATACTACTGAAAAAAATAACTGTTAAGTTCCTGCAAATGTTGGAATGATGTTCCCCTGGGCTTTGAAATGAAAGTGACATGCTCATAAATTATTGGGCAATGATTTATCATAGCCAAATTCTGCTGTGGCCTGACTTGTGCTTTTTCACCAATCTCTGTCAGAACATTTTATTGCTGAAAGGGGTCTATGAGAGAGATCATCTTTTTTAGTGCCCTCATTTTGCAAAAGAGGACATAGAAGCTTCAGAAGGTTATAGAGTGAAATGCCTAGCATTACTGGGAGTGATTGAGCTGCAACAAAATTGACCTTGCCAAATCCCCAGTGCTCTTTCTCCAGTACGAACCAGTTTTCTGCGATCATGGTTCCTCTCTGCAGTGAGCTGTACCTAATGAATCTATCTCACATATTATGCCTTAGGTTGTATTTATCAATTGACCTTTGTTGATTAAAAGCTTATAAAATGACGGCTGGGGGTGTAGCTCAGTGGTACAGGTGTTGCATGGCATGAGCAAAGTTCAGGGTTCAATTCAAACCTAAAACAAACCTGTTTTTACCCAAAATGGTAAAAACAAACAAAAACTAAACTTATGAGTATTTATCATCATCTTCTGAAATCAAAGTTATGAATAAGATTGTTTCATCTAAATATTTTTAGTTTTTTATTGTTGATTGACCTTTTACTAAAGATCTACCCTCATTAGGGGGGGAAAAAGTTTTTGTGAGTATTGCCTGGCCCATATGTTTGTAATTTTTGAAATTAAAATTGAAATTCCATTATGTCAGTCTGTAGATAGTATTTCATCTATACTACATAAACGTGCATATATATATGTGTGTGTGTGTGTGTGTATGTATATATATATATATGAATGACAGTGTTTAAAAGGACTTACAGAGATGAAGTTATCCCACTTCTCTGAGTTCAGTTCATCTTCTGAAATTGGGAATGATAATCTCATTTTCCTTACAGTGTTGGGCTGAGGATTCATGAGAATCTGTGTAAGTATTCTGGTACAGTGGGTCTTCATAGAAATGCCAATAACTTCAATTCTAGTCTTGCTGCATTTCTCCCAATAAACAGCTACATCTGAAACAAAATAAGTTTTGTTAAAACATTCTTCTGTAGGGGAAGGCTGGCTGATTTTACTCACCGCCTGGACATCAGACTACTGATTTTATAAGTCATTTAGTGATCATCCAGCCCAGCTTTGCCTATATAAGAGTAGGATGAGGCAGTTTCAGGAATTAATAAATTGTTTGTAAATGACTGAGAACTAAACATGTGGGGGTGGGGAGGGAGAGGGAGATAAAGTGTGTATGGATAGCCTGCTTGTGCCTGTCCTCTTCCTTCTTTCTCAGTAAGCTGACCTTATTAGGCTCTTGTTCTTGCTCAAATGCAAGTCTTCAAGTCTCCACTGGTGGGTGTCTGCAGAAGGCTTTGGATGAGTTTCTCAAGATGCCAGAAAGACTGAAAAAGATACAGGAAGGAATTTGGCTTTGTAGCATGGGATCTCTAATTCTCTTCAGTCATTTCATTCGCTCCACAATTAGTGCTGGATACTGATGTGGTGGAAGAGACGTTTAAATTCCTTTTGGTAGAAAGTCACTTTAAGCTTCAAACTGGAACTCCAAAACCACTTCCTGGGTAACACCATCAAAGAGTCCCTGTCTCCACACTAGCTCTACTACTTGCTAGTTGCTTGTTGGGGTTGGGGTTTAGGGAGGGTTATTTAATCTTATCATAGTCTCTACGAATTACATCTGAGAATTTCATCTCAGAAACCATGACGAAGCACATATTGTTTAAAATGTTTCCTGATGAAGTAAAATTTGAATCAGAATAAAATCTCACTAGCAAGAAGTAAGACCTTTGATTCTGCTTAGAGTTAAGCCTTAGGATTTCTATCACCTAGGTTCCCTATCAAAAACAGGCCTATAGTTTAACTTAATTCTTATTCTTTTTGTGTCTGAGGTCTTTCCTCTTAAGGATCTCCACTAAAGTCTCCTGATGCATTTTTTTGGCTAAAACCCATTTTATCTAGTATATAGAGCTGGGGCCTCTTTCATTAAGCTCTTCTGTAACTTTGAGGCTCTGTCATCACCTCAAAATCTTTTCCAGTGCTCTTCTCCTCCCTCTTCTTCCCTCAGGAGAAGGTCCAGGTCACTCGTTAATTACGTTTTTGAACATTGGTAGCAATTAATGTAGTCTGGGAAGGGAAGCTTGCTGTACAAGCATGTGATTAGTCACACCCACAGAGAGGAATACCTTGACTGAGAATGCCAGTTAGGCCAGATAGTTGGAGTAATAGTCAAGAATGCCCAGGCTGGGAGTGGTGGGCACACCTGTAATGCCAGTAGCTGGGAGACTGAGACAGGAGGATCACAAGTTCAAAGCCAGCCTCAGCAATTTAGCGAGTCCCTGTCTTAAAGTAAAAAATTAAGAAAGGGCTGAGGATGTGGCTCAGTGGTAAGTGCCCCTGTTTAATCCCTTGTAAAAAAAAAAAAAAAAAATTGCCAGGTGTCAAGGTATTTTCATCTTAGTCCCATGTGAAGCCCTCTCCCTGATACCCACCGTGAGTAAAATGGGGAAAATAATGCCACCCACTTCTAATCCTCACCAGCATTTGTTTGTTTGTTTGTTTGTTTGATAATGTCTCACCCCAGTGAAAATGGTTATTATCTCATTGTTTTGATTTGCANATTCCCAGCTTTCCAAGAAATCTCCATACTGCTTTCCAAATTGGCTGCACCAATCTGCAGTCCCACCAGCAATGTACAAGTGTACCCTTTTCCCCACATCCTCGCCAGCACTTGTTGTTGTTTGACTTCCTAATGGCTGCCAATCTTAAACTGAGATCATATAAAGAATAAAAATCTCTTTGCAACTGGTTGCATTATACATCAAGTTTAAGAGTGTTCTGTACTGCAAAGCTTAGTGTTTTGGGAGTGTGGAGATTTGAGGGAAATCCCAGGCCTCCTTGCATCTTTGGGTTCCTTTGCAGGGCACTGTGTGCCTCTCTCTTTCTTCCACCTTTACCATGGCTTTTCCTGGTGTGTCAGGAAGAACTTTGGAGCTTGGTAGACCTGGGTTCAAATTCTGACTCTTGCTTAGAAGCAATATGGATTTAGGTAAGCCTCTTAACCTCCATGAACTTCAGTTTGCTTATCTGTAAAATGCAGACTTCATTGCTTATGATGGTAGAGACAATGTGTGCAAAGTTGGAGAATGGTATCAGAGGAAGATAAAATATCTCTCTCTTCTCCTACTCTTTCATCAAGTTCAAGTCCCACCAATTAATTGCATTAATTAGTTTATCTTCTATCATACATGCACATATTTTTTGTATGTGGTACTAAAGATTGAACCCGGGGCCTTGTATATGCTAGGCAAGTGCTGTTCACTGAGCTACATCTCCAGCTCATGCACATACTTTTTAACATTGTTAGCAGCTAATAAGGTATTTTAATTTTCTATGCACAGTCGCATTTTTTTATTGCTGCTTTTTATTTAATTTTCCAGGGTTTGGTTGGGAATTCAGAAAGCTTAGTGTTTAATTTATTCCTTTTGGAGATTTTCCTTTCTTTGGTAAAAGAAAAGAAAACACTAAGTTGGACATCATTTCTAACTTTGAATTGCCTTTTTAAGAACTGTGGTTCAGTTAGTTTAAAGAGAGTTTTCTTAGGGACAATATAATATACATATTTTAACTTGGCAATGATTATGTCACAATTCTGAGCAGTTATATATACATTTTCCTAATAAGGCAAAGTCTTTCTTATTTTTTGAATAGAGAAAGCATTTTTTAAATAGATAAATAAATTTCTGGTATTTTGTAATAACATTGTAAAATGGAAGTGGTAGTTTGGTGAAACCAAACATTGAGTGGCAAGCTCAGGTTTGATGCTGTGAATACACAGATGGACATGGTATCTCTTTGAGGAGAGCTCAGGCTAGTTAGGAAGATGTAAACAGATAGTTCCCTCTATTGCAAAGTCCTGTAAGATAGTTCCCTCTAATGCAAAGTCCTGTAACTTGTGAGGAAGGGGGCTAGCCTTAGCTTTCCAAAGAAGGTGGACTTGACTATGTCTTGAAAGAGGACTAGAGGCTGAAGCAGCTGGGGAAAGGACTTGCAGGCAGAGGTGTTGCATGTTCCAAAGGCATGCAGGAACTTCAAAGTACTGTGGAGGGGGCAATGGAGAGGAAGGCTTAGGGGTTAGATCTAGAGGGGCCATTATAACACTTAGTGGGTTGAATGTGATCCTGAAGGTAGTGAGAAGACATTGAATAAATGTACTTTCCAGGGAGTTTTAAACTGGGAGAACTGAGAGGTCAGAACCTAGCACTTTATTTTATAGATGTGGAAACTGAGACCAAGGAAAAGGAGATGAGTTTCTCATGCATGTAGGTAATCAGTGGTTGATAATGTGTGTCTTTATCTCATGGAGAGTAGGGTGGGGCAGGAGTGGAAGGGGACCTTCACAATGAAATTCCATTGTTGACCTTGTGAAGACAGATTCTCATAGGAACATTTGGTCAGGGATTTATCATGGGGACTTCATGGTTTGGGCTAATGACCCCAGCATGACTTTTTGCATATTATTTCCTTTAAAGGAAAGGCCATCACTAGCTGAAAATGCTCTTTGGCTATTTTTAGGATGTGTGGTAGGGGGAATTAGTGGAATTCCTAAGGTCAGCTCCAGCTGTTTTTCTCCAGAAGACCAGCTGAATACTTCATAAGATTTGCTCATTAGGGCTTTTGTCCTTCTGTGAGGCATTGTGCTGAGTGAGTCCTAGTCAGGCTAGCCTGGGAAATAAGTAAGGGATTGGAGTTTGGGAAAACTAAACTGGGGCTAAGATAGTTGCTGCTTCCAATTTTGACATGTAATATTAACGTTAAATGCAGTTTTAGATGTTGTTGATCTTTTCTTCTACCTCTCACATGTGGTGAATGTCCTTCTGAAATGTAACTACCTTAAAGGATGATTGGGAGATTTAGGTATTCCATATGTGTGAAGAGTCTAGAATGATATCTGGGCAGAGATGGTTCTAATTACTTACATATAATAGCACCTTTTACTGGAGAGTGTCACCTATCTGCATGTTAGTGCCTCACAGATATCAAGCTGGATATTCTTTAAGACTCCTTCTGGGGGACATGCGTGTGGTTACTTGGCATTTACAAGTAGAACACAAGGTCTGTTGGGTTTCAGGGACTTTATGAAGGTAGGTAAAGTGAGAGCATCCTTTGTATCTTCTAGAGTGTACTATGAACCTGTCCTGTTTTCCAAACTTACGGGGGTTTGTTTGGAGGTCATGCTATTTTAGAAGGTGAATGGATAAATATGATCGTGTAGTATTCAGTTTACAAAATGTCTTTCTATTCATTGTCTCATTTGTTTTCTGTGGTGACTCAGCAAGGGAGGTATGCACCGGTTCATCCTAATTTTAGAGATGAGCAAATTAAGGCTCAGGTAAGTGCTACATTCCTGGTCACCAAGTTAGTAAGTGGGTGGCCATATTTCAAACCAGATGCTGTAGCTTTAAATTTTATAGTTTTTTTTTTCTTTTTAAGAAATTGCCAACTGGACAGAGGGAAAAAGACCTAGGTTTTTGTTTTGTTTTGTTTTTGTTTTTTTGTTTTTTTAAAGCATAAAAGAGGTTTAAAGAATGCCTTTAAAGAAGGTAATTCTCTTGTATGTACAACTGAGGAATGAAGGAGAATCCACAGCATGGGATTTTTAAACATGCTGTGTGCTTCTCCCTTGCTCTCTGAAATGTCTAAAGATGAGGCCATTCTTAATCTATGTAAGACGAGAAACATGGAAAGGTATTCTCAACATTTCAGTAACTTATTTAGTATTTAGAAGATTTTTCCATTACCATGTGCAAGGTACTATGTGTCTAAAAAATAAAGTGGGCATAAATCTTTCCTTTAAAGAGTATGTGGGACTTTGATGTATTTACAAGTTATAACAATGCTACTGTATTCATTATCAAATTTTTACTGTATTGGGAATGAATATATATATATGCTTTATCTTCTCAACAACCCAATAAGATAGTTATGATGCCCGTTTTGCAAATGAGAAGCCTGAAGCTCAGAGAAACTAATTAACTTATACTACAGGATATCTAGGTCTACTTGACTCAAGCCTGTGTTCCTTTCTACTTCAGATGAAAGATAACACTAAAAAGTGTCATGACGGCCCAGTGAACAAGGCAATATTGGCAGCTTGAGATAGGGGTATTTGTAAAGGGAAATCAGTTGCAGGAGCAGTGGAGGAAGTATTTAAGCTGGGACTTGAAATCAACAGGTAAGGTTTGAATGTGTGAAGATGTAAGGGGAAGACAATTCTAAATGGAGAGAATAGCATGAACAAAGGTCTGGCAATGATGGTGCAGAGAAGATGTATTCAGGAGTGGTTTGACTGGAGTTCAAAGGGTAGGAAGAGGCCTATGAAAAATAATAGGGAGTTTGATGAGAAAGATGCCAACACTAGGATAAGGAGCTTGGACTTCCTCTGCCACCAAGGAGGAGCTGGGGAAGGCTTTTAAGTGGAAGTATGACATGATCAAAATGAAGCTTTTGAACACAAATCTAGCTGGATAGTGTATGACAGGTGGAAGGGAGAGAGAACCAGAAATGTTCAGAGACAATTTCAACCCTCTACCTGAGTGTAAAAAGGGAGAGGAAGGGTTGAACTGGAGGGAGATTGCAGAGGATCAGCCCATTGAACCTGGCAATGATTAGCCACAGGACAGAGAAAGGGAAATTTCCAAATTGTGACCTTGGGTAGCTTTTAAGGATGTATTTAGTCACTGAGGGCCCAGGAAGCAAACTGGAGATTCAAAAACCAATAAGCAATGTTGTCTTCTGAGTTCCTTCTTAGAGGCTTGAGGGAGAATTTGTTTCCTTGCCTTTTCTAGATTCTAGAGGCTGTCTGTGTACCTTAGTTGGTGACCCTTTTCTCCATCTTCAAAACACATCATTCCAACCTGTCTTCACCTTTATAGTGGGTCTAACTAGATAATGTAAGATAAATAATCTCCCTACTCAAGATCCTTAATTTAATCACAAAATTCCTTCTACTGTGTAAGGCTACATATTCATAGGTTTCAGGGTTAGGATTTGGATCTTTGGAAGATTATGAGTTATGCACTTATGAAAGATAAGTTTTTTTGTTTGTTTGTTTTTTGTGCTGGGGATTGAACCAGGGCCTTGTGCATGCAAGGCAAGCACTCTACCAACTGAGCTATATCCCCAGCCTAAAATATAATTTGTTAAGTGTTCTTTTGTGTCTCCCTTGAAATATTTCTTATTTTTTCTCTACTCCATTGAATTGTCCTGCTTTTTTCCTCTATTATCTTTTTTTTTTCTGTTCTTCATTTATTCAGTAAATGAGGTACCTGCTGTGTACCAGACACCAGGCTACATTCTGGGGACACAGAAATACCAAATCTTCTCTGCAATTAGTGTAGAACCAGATGCCAAAAACATCAAATTCTTGGCTTTTGGTTTTCTAAAATGGGGCTCAAAACCTAAAATAAGAACATTTAGAATAAAAATTCTTGCTGATTTAGGAATGAAGTCCTTTCACCCAACCTTTCTACTATCAATCCCCCCTCCAGATTTTCTTTTATCTTAAAGTCCTCCATGGCAGGAGTGGCTATGTGTGGGCTTGTAGAAACCAAAAAATTCAACTCCTTCTTAAAATGAGGTGAGAGATAAGGGAGGGGGGAGTCTAGGGAGGCAAACAGGAAAGGCAGCAGCAGAAAGGCTGGAAAGGGTACTGGGTAGTGCAATGCTGGAGATTTCTTGTCAATAGAAGTTGAGGGAGCATCCACTGTGTCCCAGACTGTTTTACTTATAGCCAAACATCATCCTCACAGTAACCTTGAAAGGTAGGTTTTGCTGCCTATGTGGAAAGAAGCCAGAGTTTTTAGGGGAACTGTTAAAGAACTAGTAAAAGATCCACACTCATTCAATTGCTTCTTGACTTGAAAGCCAGTGTGTTCCACCATCTCACAGCAGCCTATTATGTCAGGGGCATCGGAAATGAATGTGGCACATATTTTCCACCTGTATTAGTTTCAAAATAAGTGTCTCTTTAAAGAATGGAGAGGATCTAGGAAGACCTTGCACATTCTAGGAACCTGGTGTGTCTTTGATGGGATAATTAATGGCCTGACCAGAGAGATTTGAGCAGGTCTGAGACTAGGGTGGACCAGGTGAGGGCCAAGGGTACAAAATCTTTGGAGACAAGGTCATGTAAGTGTTGACACTATTCTTGTAGTGCCTTTAGAGTGTCTCCTTAAATATTATGTCGTCAGTGATCCCCCTCTTAAGAATGCACTCATTCTCAGAATGCTTGCAGAAGCAGGGTGACGAGCTTAGTGACCTTGCCTCCTTATGTTTTGTGCCCTGGATTCCTTGCTTGCTTCATCCCTTAGTGCTATATTTGAGCAGGATCCAAAATTTAGTTCAGTGGTCTCAACTCTGTACGTTACAATCGTGGGTACCTTTGACAAAAAATATCCCAGGTGGGGGTCTTATCTCAGACCAGGTATCTGAGAACAACTAGGCAGAAAGGGAGGGTGAAAAGCCCTGGGCATTGGTATTTTAAAAACATTTTTCAGGTGATACTACTGCACAGTCAGTTTTGGGAATTCCTGCATTAGTGCATTTAGAGAGACTCTATCCCAGGCTGAATAGGAATGTGTACACAATATACCCAGAGAGAGGCTTTCTTTAGACATTTTAAATTCTGAGGGGGTAATAGCTACAGTTCAGTTAACTTTATGATTCTGAGTTTAATTCCAGTCTAGTTAATAAATCAGCTGATTCCTCCACTCCCTTCTTCTGAATTTGAAACCTAGAAAATAATTAAATCTAGAATTCATCTGTAATTTCTGCTTTTTAATCAGTGTGCTGGTTCAGGAATGCTGTGAAATGCAGCCCAACTCATTTATTAGTCCACTTGCAAATCCTTATTTATGTTGACCTTGTATATGTCCTGGAAGATAAGAGGTCTCCCTGGGTGTCCTGGCTCTACGTCAGGCAGCTGTGTGACCTTAAGCAATTAGTCTCAGTTTTATCTGCACAAAGAACTAGTCATGACTATGATTCAGCTGCTTGTATTTTTGTGTTTGCTCTTGTCACAGTTGAAAAACAATACACATATAAATGAATGTGTTCAACTTTGGCTAATTGCTATGCTTCTTAGCCAGATATCAGATATTTCTGGCCTACAAGGGATCCTTTTTATTAATTAATTAATTTTAATTAGGTATATATGACACCAGAATGCATTTTAATTGATTGTACACAATTGCAGCACAACTTTTCATTTCTCTGGTTATACATGATGTAGGATTGCACCATATGTGCAGTCATACATGTACCTAGAGGAATGATCTCCATCTCATTCTANCCATGCTCTTTCCCCCCTCTCCCTCGCCTTTACCCCATCAAAGTTCCTCCATTTTTCCCATGCCCCCTCCCATTATGGATCAGCTTCCACTTATCAGGGAAAACATATAAAACCTCTCATGATAAACAAAGTTAAAAGAATTTATAGCCAGAACTACTAGGGATCCTTTATAACTGATTCTCAGATCCGGCCAAACATCTACATCATGTGGGAACATTTTAGAAAATGCAGATTTCTAGACATTAATCCTGAAGATTTTGGTTCAGTAGGTTTAGAGTGAGGTCTGGGAATCTGCCACTCAACAGCTAGATTTGGATACCAACTGTTTTATTGAAGCAATCACAAATATAATTAAAGCTATAACATTCTCAATTTAGATGTCACTGTGGAGTTTGCAGTTGACAGAGATCATATGTCTTCAAGGAAGCCTTCCCAAGTGCCCCCAAAGACCATATTAATCTCCCCTGCCCCAAGTTAAAAGTTTGGTAGCCCCTTGCTTTTCTGATTTGTAGGGCTTCTTTGGGCTTGTTTAGTACCTATCATCCTTTCCAGAATGTAAACTCTCTGAGGGCAGGGACTGTGTAGCCTATCAGAACCTTCAGGATAAGAATTTGCCCTCTTCCAGAATTGGGATCTGGATAGGTGCTGGTATTTTGAATTTAGGTAGTACTTGTGGTGCTTCCCAAGCTCTATAGTCCATAGGTGTTCATGGAGGCTTTGGCTTGGCATTTCTTGCAGTACCAGGTGAACCTTGTTCTACTGTGTTGCAAAGCAGCTTCTTGATATGCTGTCACAGGCAAGTCATCCCTTTTCTAGAATTGATTTGAATTTTCAGCCCTGGTGTGAGGTTTAAAAATGAACCATTCACTGTCCATTTCCCAGTTCTTTTCTTTCTTCACTGTTTTTCTTTCTTTTAATCCTGACCCATCAAGAAGAAATAGATTAAAAGGATGATTCTAGCACATTTTTCAAGAGTGAAAAATTTGGGTTCAGACTGGGGAGGCAGTCAGAGGTAGAGCATTTATCTAATATGCATGAGGCCCCAAGTTCAAACCCTAGCACTGAAAAAAAAAAAAGAAAAGGGAAAGCAACCTCAAAATCCCTCCTTTGACATTTAAGCCATTGGGGTCTGACCTCTGTCACTGTTAACCCTTTAATACCCAATACTCAAGATACTAGCCTTCTGTTTGAATACCTTTCTGCTTTCACAGCCCAGTGCTCTTGCCAAGAATACTCACCTCCTTTTCTAATTCAGCCTTCAAGGTGTACCTCATTCCTAAATCCTTATGTCTCCCCACCACCCCCACACACTTGGTTTGTGCTTCCTTTGTTAGTACTAAACTAATGAGGGTTAGTTGTGTGTGATGCTGTGTTTCTCATGTGACCCATTACCTTGCTCTTGGTTGGGGCTTGGATGAAATTCTGATTCCTGTGGGTACCCTAAGTTTAAACTTGAGGCCAAGAAATGACTGAGCTAAGCTTTTCAGAAGCCCAGGAATATTATCCTTAGTTTTGAATATGAAATTAAAGAGTAGAGGTAACTATTACAAACATAAAGTCCTTTTTCCTCTCCAATATGTGGATGCTAACACACAATAAGGGGGCAGGGAGGGAAGAATAGAAGTTCATTGGATTAGACAAAGAGGAATGAATGTAAGGGAGAAGGGATGGGAATAGGAAAGATAGTAGAATGAATCAGACATAACTTTCCTATGTTCATATATGAATTCATGACCAGTTTAACTTCACATCATGTACAACCACAAGAATAGGAAGTTATATTCCGTGTATATATAATATATCAAAATATATTCTACTGTCATGTATACTAAAAATAAAAAATAAAATTCCCTTTTCCCCTATTTCCTCTTTATTTTTAATTTAAGATTACCAAGCCAATTTCTAGGAAATGCTGGCTCTTAGTTACAAAAGCTCAGAGTTGGAGACAATGAAAAAAAAATAGAAAAATTCTTCTACCTTTGGAATAATCTTTGCAAAAGTAAAGGCCTTTGATCTTGAGGGTAACTGTCGGCTTTGAATGTTAAGTTTTCCCTCCTTGGTAAAACATAAACATATTATTAGATGATTAGCTTATATTCCATCTGTGTCTTTTTATTTTTCAATTCTTCATAGGTTCATTTCACTTATTCATTTTATTGATTAATTAAACTCATTTTTTTTTGAGAGGCAACATCGAACCAGTTACAAAACAATTTATTCTTTCTTTTCAAGAAGTCCAATTTAGGGGCAACACATTAGGATGAGTGATTTGTGTGCTTTTTTTTTTTTTTTTAATAGAGTGCTGAGAGCCCTGACCATGAAGAAACAAGAAAATATTCATGAAGCTTTGTTTCCTAACAATTTTGCGTGGGCAAAATTTGCTTTTCTTAAATATATTTCTCTATAATCATATAACAAACCATTCTGATTGAGTTTAAATATATGAAGTCTGTTCTTTTAGTAAAGGTTTGTGGTTACAGGAATCTATGCTATTCCAAGAAGCTAATGAACAAATATAATACCTGCATGTTGACACAGGTGTCTTTTTTTTTTTTTCTCTCTGTCTGGTGTTTCCATATCTATCCGTAAAGCAAACCCAACAGACCCAATCATTTTTCTATTCCTAAAAAGTAGTGCACAGAAGAGCATGCCATGTGTGAGAGACAATTCAGATCACCCATGGGAAATGACCAAGCAGGAAGTAGAATGTACAGAGAGAGGAAAGTAATGAAAAGAGAAATGGACTATGAATTAGGAATCCTGGATTTTAGTCTTCTCTTTGCCTCTATCTGGCTGCATAGTCTCTGAGGGTGGTGACTCAGTGAAAGATCAAGAACAATGGCTTCAGAACCATAAGAGTTGGGTTCAGATTACAATTTGGTTGGGCAACTGTAGAAACATTATTTAATTTCCTGAGCCCTGGTGTTCTCATGTACATGATGTGGAGAATACCTTCTTTTCTGGATGGTCAAACTGATTACTTGGGATCATTCTTAGTGTGAAGCACTTAGCACTACCTCCTCATTTTTTAGTCCAGAGAAAAATGACCAAGATCATGAGAGGTTTAGAAAACATGATGTGAAAAATAGTTAAGGAAAGAGGAAGTTTACCTTCCTCTCAACAAAGATGACTCAGGGAGAACATGAAATATGTCTTTCTTTTCGGTTGTTATGTGAAAGGGAGAGTTAACTGAATGCGGTCCCAGAGAACAGGATGAAACAGAATCAACAGGTGGAACTTTGAGGCAGGTCAATCATGGTAGGAAGTGAGCCTGAGGAATGGAGCAGCCCAGCAAGGCAGTTACCACCTTAGCACGTGGCCTGGCACACGGACCTGGTGGC
Organism: Marmota marmota marmota; assembly: GCF_001458135.2. NCBI lineage: Eukaryota > Metazoa > Chordata > Mammalia > Rodentia > Sciuridae > Marmota > Marmota marmota. The sequence goes on from NW_026000174.1 coordinate 3,456,409, forward strand.
CTACTGACCCTTGTCTTGAATACTGGGGGCAGACCTTTCTGCTGGGAGGGAGACAAGCAAAGATTCTGGTTGTCACACTCAGCTTACTCCATTCTCACCTTTTCCTGAAATGCCTGTGGACTGTTCCATCATCCTTTGATGCTATCGTGATCTAAGAAGTTTACAAAGCATTTAATTTTAGAAATGATTGGTTTTGTAAGTGTTACCACGAGGGATGAATCCACTGATCAGGGGTTTCCTTTTTTGCCAAGCATCATTGTTTCCAACTCAAAGCATGTCTGTTCCTGCTTTCCTACTGCCTAGATTTTTTTTCTTTCAAGTTTTCATTCTCCATGTCATGGGACTTTCAGAACAGTTTGCTTCTCTTCTCAAAACTCATCATGTGAGAGTCACTGCTTACACAATTTTCCCTTTCCTTCCTTGGAATCTGTAGGCTTTGATAGACCAGCAGCCTGTCTGGGACAGGAGAAGATGCTTTCTGGGCCCCTCCTTGCAGCACAACACGTTGGTTGGGAAGGAAAATCTTTTGTTAATGGGGATGGAATCTGGGTTTGGTCAGATGAGGTGATTGAGATTAGGGCTTTAAACCCAGCTCTTCTCCTTACTTCCCATCAAAGGTGAGTGCTAACTGTTTAAATTTTAGAGAGTTGACAAGAAGAGGGGCATTGGCTTTTATAGATATGATATGGCAGGGATGACACATGGAAAATAGGAATTGAGCATAGACTATATTCGAAACCCCCAAATTTCTCTTCTATGCTGCTGTCCCTAAAGCTGCTTGTTGTTTCATATTTGTCTTTTATGGTGTCCTGCATTCTCCCCAGAGTCTCACAATAATCTTCCTAAGGAAGGGAATGTACTCATCATAAACAGAAGATAATTAAGACTTAGTCATGTGACTTAAATCAGTGTCACATGCAAGACCTGGAGCTAGAACTCCCATGAATATGGATTTGATTTTTTCACTTATAGGCTCTGAGTCAGGTTCTTGTTAAGGGAAGTAGAAATTCAGTCCCCTTCCACCTGTTTGTTTATTTAATGTGTATAAATACTTTTGTGCCTATTTGAGTGGCAGGCAGATCCTGGATATAGTAAGCACTCACAGACCCAAACCATGCCCATAAACTGTGGAGGACAAACATGAGTAGATAGAAATCTGAGACTGTGTGATGAGTACTGTGACAGAAGAAATCAAGTGCTAATGTAGCACACAGGAGGGCACCTACCTGGACTTGAGAGGTTAGGGAATGCCAGTAAATGACACAGGGGTTAAGACCCAAGAGGGAAGGTATTCTAAGAAGAAAGAACAGCATATACAAAGCCTGAAGGCAAAAGGAATTGAAGTGCAGAATGCCTGGAGTGTAAGGAAAAGATCTTGGAGAGGAAAAAAGTCCTAGTTTACAGGTCACATTAGGGACTTTTAGCTTTAGCTCATGGGCAATGGGAGGTTGGTAAAAGGTTTAAAGACTAGAAATGTTGCTTGGTTGGATCTGGGTTTTAGAAAGTCACTCAAGAGCATGCAGAAGATGGGTGGGAGGGCTGAATGCAAGGAGAACTTTTTGCTCAGCCCAGGAACTACTCCTTCAGCAAACACATCAGTAATCCCTGTAGACTTGGTTATATTAATTCCCTTATGGAGATTATTGTGAAGGTCTGGTGAGAATAACAAACACTATAGAAGACAAAATTCATTCTCATTATTTTGCATCAAGATTGCCCGTTGCTGAATGCCAGCTGTGGGCTAGTGATTCTTTAATGCTTAAGAAGAGAATGAGGATCCACAGACAGAAGAGTTTTGTTCTGCCTCTTTAATTTGAGGAATCCAGGTGGAGAGGAGCCTTAAATTAGATGTCAGCATTGGGGTGGTTTACTCTGACAAATTCATTGGCAAATGTCAGTCTCGCTTGGTGCAAAACCTCATTTGGCTTCATTCTCTTTGCAGAAAAAATAGAAATAAAACCTCCCTCATTGTGAGGATTCTATGAGGTGATGGGTAAAAAGTGCCAGGCATGTGTTTATTCACTTATTTTTTTTCTGTCCTTCCTTAACACTGAGGCATTCAAAGTAAAAGCCAGAAATCTTACATGCTGTCTGACCCACTTCCTCTCTGACCTCTCTTCCTGTTCTCCTGGCACACTCTGCTATACCAGTGCTGGCCTCCTTGAGCTTTCTTGAATAGACAGACAACCTCAGAACCCTCACATCTGCATGGCTTGTTTCCTCATCTCTCTCAGATTTTTGTTCAAATGTCACTTCCCCAATGAGACCTACCCAAGCCAATCTTAAAAACTCCAAGTCTTCCCACTCTCTCACATAATGATTCTCCTCCCTACCAGCCTTGATTTCCTCCATAGTTCTTATAACCTTCCAACATGTTACATAATTTGATTATTTAGGTTTTCAATTAAAATTTTCATTTTTTTAATATTTAGTTTGATCATGTACTCTTCCCAGTAACATGTGAGTTCCACAAAGGGAGAAAGTTCCTTCAGCATTATTCATGGCTGCATCTCTGGTGTGTACAATAATGCTGGGCTCTCAACTGGTTGTAGGAAGGAATGAAATGTTCACTGAGCCCTGAGCCGTCATCCAGAATAGCAGGAGTTGGGTGAACACTGGTACTGAAGAGTCTTCCTTGCCCCCTGAGCACTCTCCTGAAATCTGGCTGGATAGTGATCCCTGACTAGGAAGAGAAGGGTTCTAGCCCTTCATTCCTTAGGAAAATGAGAACATTGTCCTTTGCCTTGTGAACAGCTTACCTTAAGGGAGAACTTTTAACTCTTAGAGGCTTCTTCACTTCAGCTTGTAGTTGCCCTTGAAGGTGTGGAAACCAACATTTCCCCCTTCAGCAGCTCTTTCAGTCACCACTGCTGGGCTGCCTAAGTTGTTTTTCTCCTTTACTCTCTTCCTGTCCCCACTCCTTGAACTTAAAAATGATCTCTTATTGAAGCGGATAGCAGGGTAAGGCCACACTGGGCACACAGTTCCCAGAATGTAGCCTAAATCTGTATGCTTGCCCCGCTTTGAGTTCTGAGGAAATTACTGCACATGAAATGAAAGGAGGAATTGAGGTGGCCATGTCTGGGTGATTTGAATATTTGGATTAGTTTCATTCATTCATTTACTGAATTATTTATTCATATTTAGAGTTAATTAGAGAGATTGAAGGTAAAGCATTAAGGTTGTGGAAATACACAGAAGAGAAAGCTTTTTTTTTTTTTTTTTTATCAATCAAGTTTCTGCTACAAATGTGTTGTATAACAACCCCCAACTCCAATGGCTTTCAACAACATATATTTCTTGCTTTCAAATCTGTAGGTCAGCTGGAATGGCCCTGCTATACGTGGCTCAGGCTCAGGTCTCTTACAGGGAGGGAATGAGGAGTTAGGAACAGTAACTTCATCTATCACAGCATTTGACTCTGACTATGGAAGTTAGGGAAGGCTCCCTGGAGTTGGTAACTTTGATCCTTCCTGAAGCATAGGTAATTTTCAAGACAAGGAAGCAATAATATACAGAAGTGTATTAAATTTTTAAAAGATTGAATTAATGTTTTAATGTTGAATTAAGTAGTCACTGTAATATGCAAAAGATGTAGGAAAAGAAAACAAAGATCATCAGAGTACTGCTCTGTCCATTAAGTCCAAACTTCATGGGGTAGGTTAGAAAAAGCTATAACACAAATGAGGAAAGAAAAATTTATAATCAAGTGTAATCTTATTTAGCAGGATGGAACAAAAGTGTGAGCTCAGAGAGGAAGCTAGAATGTATTTTTAGTAGCTAGTTTTGGTACAGGATGCAAGCTATGGGATGTTTTAATTCATTATTTTATTTAATTCTTTTAAGGATTAACTATATAACCTGTAAGGATAGCCCAATGTTAGGTAAAATGAGCAACAAGGCCTCAGAGTGGTAGGTAATTTGCTTAATGGCTTATAGCTAGCAAGTAGTAGAGGAAATACTTCTCAGTCATTATGGTTTGCAAGGAATTTATTCATAAACTTCACTCAGTAGTGTAGATACTCTGTTTTGTTCTTCAGTGAGGTTGCTTTCAAACTTGTTGTACACATGGTTTTGAGTGTCTCCTGTATGTGCAGCACTTCGCTTGTTAAAAGAACCTAGATCCTGGAGTAGATAATTTTCAGGTCCTGTCTGGCCTTGGCATTCTTTATGTCTTACCTTTTCATTTCACATGCATTTAAGATGCCTCAATAAAGTAGGATTCCTACCTATGTTGCTACTCAAAAATGCTTGCAGTAAGGTTGGGGTTATAGCTCAGTGGTACAGCTCTTGCCTAATATGTGAGGCACTGGGTTTGATTCTCAGCACTGCATATAATTAAATAAAATAAAGGTCCATCAACAACTTTAAAAAAATTGCTTGCTGTAGATGGTGGCATGTTTTGAAATTCTGTCTCCTTCCTCCTTTTTCCCAGTTTGTATATACATACCAGCAAGTATTCAGAAATGAAGAGAGGCAAGGTTGGTAGTTTCCTTCAGACCCAGAAAAGGTTAGAGGTGCAACTTGGTGAATAATAACAATTCCACTATTCTGCAAACTACCTCTACCTAATACTAGTTCTCCTGTCAGTACAGAACTCATATGTACTCCATTAGAACGTTCCTACTTGTGAAGAGCTGAGCATTTATGATTTTTATTTCTAGCTTCTTATCCATAATTACGTGACAATTGGAATCACATCTCCCTGTTCTTACCTTTAGCTTGACTTTTTAGCTGGGAGTTAGTGGAGAACTAGTTCCTTTTCTGTAACCATACCTTACTCAGGTGATTGTTAAACATTGACAGGCATTTTTGTGTGCTCTCCATCTTGGCAGTCTGGAGTTGGGTTGAAGCTTATTTTGTGACCCATTTACCACATGCTCAGGAAGCTGGCAGAACTGGTTTCTCTCATCTCAGAGACCATCTCATATAGTAGTTTGAAAAATCTTGTAATTCTGAGCAGTGCTTATAAGAACTGCTTCTCACTTTCTCTCCGGTTGTTGTCTCATGATTTTCCAGGTTGGAGACTCCAATGTTGCTGCCACTCACCAAATTGACAACCAGGTGGAGAGACAATAGACTGCATCTGAGTCAGACTGGTCCAGAGAGGACGCATGCTAGGAATGCTCTGAAGACCCTAGCAAGGAATACCACATCCTCCTGAAAGCCTTTTCGTGAGGTCATCCTACGGACCACTGTTGCCTCATGGAAAGGGGCATTTAGGATTCGGCTGTCAACCCCCCAAAAACTTTTGCTGAGTGAAAACAAGACTTTTGCCACAGAACTAAGCAAGAGATTATTTCATTTAATTTTTGAACCTTTTGATCTTTCTGATTAGAATCCTGACTGTTGAGCCTTGAGAATTTTAAGCTACATTTATTGCTACTATTTTTATGCTCACTTCTCAAAATGATTGATTTAAGCTTCCTGACAGAGGAGGAACAAGAGGCCATTATGAAGGTTCTGCAGCGGGATGCTGCCCTGAAGAGGACCGAAGAGGAGAGAGTCAGGTAAGAGGCCAAGGACTCCTCAGGCATGAGGAAGGAAGAGGCAGTGCATAAGAAAATAGGGCATTTTTTGGTTTTGTTTTCAACCATAAGTGGTAGTTCTGACTTGGAGCCTAAACTTATGGGTTCCAATTTTAGGTTTACTTCCTGGACAGAACTCTTTCCTCCTCATGTCTCTTAAATTACTCCATTGGATGTCTGCCAGAAATAAGGTCTTGATTAAACACTTAAGCCAGGCGCAGTGGCACATGCCTGAAGTCCCAATTACTTGGGATGCTGGTTTGGGGGATCAATTAAGCCCATGAGTTTGAGACCAACCTGGGCAACACAGGCAAGATCCACTACCCCCGTCTCAACAGAAAAAATAAAAATAAAAATGAAAATAAACAAAAACCTGCACTCCTTTAACTTCTTAAGCACCAAGTTAAAAATGAAATAGGTACAAACATATATAACTACATCCATATGTGTGTGTTTTTATATCTAATTTTGAAAACTGAATCCATGTTTTTCTAACTGACTCATGAACTAATTTAGAATTTTAAAAATTTTATAAAATTTTTAAAATAAAAGACATTTGAGAAGTAGCTCAAATGTCAGTATACTTTCAGAAATGTTGGTATCAGTTTTAATAGCAAAATTAAAAATACTCTCTGAGCAAGTCAAATTTTCATTAGGCTTGAGTCCCATAAAGAGGAATGGCAACTCTGACACACTACCCTTGTTGGGTGGAACCCGAATGTTCCACGTCAACATTCCTACCACTTTCACTCACCTTTGTAATACAAAGAGCACTAGAACAGACTGTTGAATAACTGGGTATAGTCCAGACCCCATTTATTATTTGTGTAATCTTAGGCTTTGAAGGCAGTGAAAGGCCTCTTGAATGTTAATTGTACTAATTTTATGGTCCCTGTCACAGGAGTTAACCAAAAGGGGTATAAGCCATGTTCTTACTTTCTGGAATACAAGGACCATGAACAATGGATTTATTTGCACTGTTTTCCATATTTTGACATTATGGATATATTATAAAAGAACATGCTGAAATTTCCTTCAAGCACTGCAGACTCTATGATGGTAGCTAGTGATAATTCGTGCATAGACATTGTTTAATGAGTTACAAAGGGCTTATGCACACATTGTTGTGTGGGATATAATTATCCCATCTGATGTATGAGGAAATTGACGTTGAGATCGGTCAGATGACTTGCTCAAGCTCACATGTGTCAGAATGAGAGGGAAGTCTTCATCCATTAATGCCTCCTTGTCAGACAGGTCATCCTGGCACCTGGAATCCAGAAGGTGGTGTTGTGGTGTGAGGCAAGACACTGAATGGTAATCATGAAACTGGGATCATGCGCTTTCCCTCAAGCCACTTGCACTACTCCTGTTCCCAGCAGGTATTGAGCAGTGTTTCCCTGGGGCACAGAATTGATGCTAATCCTTCACCACAGCCTCTTGATAGCATTATTGCTTTATCCATTCACAATTTATAAAGCCTTTTCAGGAACATGGTTCTCTTAAGTTGCTCATAGAAACCCTGAGATTTCCACGTCAGGGACTTTTACACCCATTTAGGAATAAAGTACCAGCCAGTCTTTAGCCATCACAAAAATGTTGCAAATCTCTTGGCAGTGTTGATTTTGCAGACTGTCCTTTGGTCTTCTATTTCTGAGGGTGTCCTAGCAGCTGCTGAAGGTGCCGCCCTTATGTTTTGCTTTTGCAAATAAATGATAGGTAAAAGGCTTGGCTGACAAAATCTAGCCAAGCTCCATCTATCACTTTTTTTATTCTAATATATAATATATGACAGCAGAATGCATTTCAATTCATAGTACACATATAGAGCGCAATTTTTCATGTCTCTGGTTGTACACAAAGTAGAGTCACACCATTCGTGTCTTCGTACATGTTCTTAGGGTAATGTCCATCTACCACTTTTGTGGGGGACTTTCTTCCTAGGCAGGCACCAAGCACCTCTATGGACTTGACAGGTCCAAGATTCTAGGGCTGTGAAGGAATGACAGTATGCACTAACGGAGATCAGATGGGTACAAAGTCACAGCCTGGGGACACTGCAAGAACCCAGATCATGACCTATTCCATACAAGAAGAATCTTGCTATGTCCCTTTTTGGTTTAGAATGTAAGGGTCTTGTGGGAATGGTTCTGAAGCTGTTCTGTTTCTGGACCAGAACTGGGTCTCTGAAAATGATACACCATGGGCTCCTTCACCACCCCTAAGCTGTTTGCCTTTGCCTCTTCCATTAGAGTTACAGTTTGACAGCTCTGGAAAGAAGACTTTTTGGTTCATATCAATAATTTTATAGACAAGGGGGTAAGCCCAGAGAGGGGAAATGATTTGCCTGGGGTCACACTAGTCAGTGCTAAACCTATGATAATAAAAATTCCTGGTCCAGTGTTTTTCTCTCTGCCTTATGCTATTTTTCTTCCAGGAAGAAACATTAAAAATTAAATCATAATACAGGGCAAGAACTTCCTTTCACGAACCTTGGAGTCAAATCCCCTCTCCACCACTAATCAACTCCATTAGGCAAGTTATTTAACCTCTCTGAGCTCAACTCAGAGACTGAGAATGACCATAAAGCCAAATTTAAATGATAAAGTCAGGACTAAGTAAAATAATTCTTAATTTTTTGACATGTGACAGGTAATGGATACATTTCAGTTCTCTTATTTGCCACTCCTCCTGTGCCTCTACAAAAGGACAGAAGATTCTGGTTAATAGTCTGATTTCTTAACGAGAAATGATTCCTAAAATGCTATTATTTATTGCAGTAAGATTTAATTGAGTACCTTTTAAGTGCAAGAAACAACCCTGAACAGTGAGTGATGTGAAGGGAATTCCAGGATGATTGAAAACATGATCTCAGCCTCAAGGAATTTACCATCTAGTGGCCTTTTTTCATTTAATGGATTATCACTTGCAAATTTAAAATCTAATTTTTTTTCTAACATGATTTTGTAATGCCCCAGTTCTCCTAGTCAGTTTGTGTCTTGGAAACACCAATTACATAATTACAGTATTAGCCTAAGCAAACCATCATTAAAAAGGCAAACCTGCCACTAAAATTCGACTGGTCTTTCAAATGCTAACTCTTTTTGGGCCTTAGCCATGAAGCCTTCACTGATGGATCACAGCACTATTGCCCATAATCTCAGACATTGCACAACCCTTTTTAGTAGGGCTGTATGTGATGTTTAGCATTTGCCACTCTCAGTACATTCAGTGCTTTGAATTGTTCACATCCAAGCTCACTCAGGACACTTTGGAGATGATTTGTGAGTTAACTCCCATCCTGATTTCATGGATGAGAAAACTGAGTATCATGCAGGGGAAATGCCTGTTTCCTAAACTCCTCAACTTGCCTAGTGGTAGAATATGGACTTGGACCCAGGGGAATGTCCTCTGTGATGCCTCTGGGAGTACAGTTGACAGGATAACAGTTCTAGGCCACTGTTGCCACTGCAACTGTCTTTTGTGCTCTCTCCCTGTAGCCAAAAGTGCTGGGCCCAAGCTATCCTCATTTCTAATTCTTGGGCAGAGACATTTCACAAGCCTGCAAGGAAGCAGACATCAGGATGGATGTTTTTCTCTCCTCCACCCCTGCCCTCTGTCTCTGTCTACCTTGTCCCCGCCTTCTAAGGGAACACTACCACACACACACATATGTAATTTTAGTCTTTTATGGTTTGAAAATGACACACTGTAGAGGTGGTGTTTCCTGTGCTTTGCGTCACACTGCCAGCAGGAAATTGCTGCACATGCCTGTCTGAACACCACAGCAACACCACGTCCCCAACCCCCTAATAGGCAAACCACATCTACAGTGAGGGGCGTTTCTGCAGTAGATACCATCTCAACCACCACCACATCTTATGATTCTCAGCTGCCTCCCTCAGACCTTAAGTTCCTTTTAAATGAAGCCAGTTGTCATTGAAGAACTGACTTCCAGGACCTCTGGCGATGTTTTCTGTGAAAGCAAAGAGGAAAGAAACCATTTATCCAGGGACTGCATTGCACACAGAGCTTCCCATACACTTTCTCCTTTCATCCTCAGAACAGTGTAGCTGAATCCGTTCAACAGATGAGGAAATAGGGTGAAGAGGATAAGTGCCCTGCAGGATTAGCACTGATCCAATTCCAAAGCCTGTGCACTGAGCTGCGCCTCAGCTGATTGTGGGGATTGATGCTGCGTCAACTCTAAGAGATGCATTTCATGTCATTTTTCACTGTTAGAAACATTTACAGTTTGCTTTCAGTTATGTTGGTTTCTAGATTCTCGATCAAAGGTTTCTACCACTCTTTCTACCAAGAAAAAGTCAAGTGTGACAGCTGTCTTAGAAACCAAAATCATGTTTGCTTCTCTGAGGCAGGACAGGGTAGTAGAAAGAGTGCTAGCTGAAGGTTAGGTTGGGCTTCTGGTCCCAGCTCTGTGTGACCTTCAGCCAGTCTCCTAACTTCTTTGGGCCTGAATCATTTCATTTAGAAAGTGAGACCATCTGTGACTATATAAGGTTTCTTTCAGATTTCACAGTCTAAATAAACATCTAAGAGTACTTTCAAATTATACTCTTACCAGCTTGCCCAGAATATATTGGGGGATTAAACAACAACAAAAGACTGGTGAATGGGCCAGTCATCTTTCTGGTCAGCCTACTGATTCTCACGGGCAACAGTAGACTAGATAACATCAACCAGGTCCCACACATAATGTTGGGCCTTTGCCTAGTCATGTTGAAGAGTTGGAAGCTGGGTGTGTGCCTATGATCACAAGGAGAAAAGGGGGTGTGGTGGGGAAGATGCTGAAGGCAGAGAGGAAGCATTACTGCTCTTCTAGCTTTCCTCTGTAAGTCCTCACACTCTGTGCACCCAAAAGGGTCAACCTTGGCAGTTAGGGTTGTAGATTTAATTTTTATGCACAATTCCAAGAATGTGCCTGGCATCTGAAAGGAAATTAATGAATGGATAAATGAGTGAACAAATAACCAGACAGGGTTTAGGAGGCAAATTGACCAGCTTATGTAATTACAGAGGAGGCAAATTGACCAGATTATGTAATTGACTAAATTCTTTATATATCTTGTTGAAATTATAAGGACTAAGTGCTATGATGCATGTTAACTGCCAAGCATGTGGTTCAGTACAAAGCAGATACTTCGTGTTAGCAAAAGGAACAGGGGGATGGGTAGAGAACAATGGGGACATTCATCAGGGCAGTGTCCTCTCTGGGCCAAAGGCTCTTGGGTCTTCATTCTTCCCACCAGCCCACAGGTATTTACTGAGATCTTTGCTGTGCTCAGCTCTCTACTAAACACTATTTGTGTAGAGGATGGTAAAGGACAAAAAGTGTCAGTCCCAAGAAACATACCCTTTGCTCATTTCAACTAGATGGTACAACAATTAGAAAATTCAATGCTAATTTGCTTGGTGCAGTTACAGTTCAGGAAAAATAGGCGATCAATGTGGGTTAGAAGAAAAAAATTTAATAGCATCACAGTGGAACTTTTCCGTGTTCATATCTTTATAAAACTTGGTCTTTGGTATCACACACATGGGGTCATCTACAAAATATAACAAATGACTTAAGAAAAAGAAAAAAAGGTATTATTAAACATAGTGGCCATGATAGTGTTAGGAAATATGCAAGTGGCACTTATTAAATTTTAAAGAATTCTTTTGCCACTTTATAACAAAGGGGTCAGAAACCCTTTATTACCAAAATGGTACCAGTCTTTTTAGGGGCCATTGTTTCTAGTGGTCTGATTCTTACAGCCTGTGCTTGTTGTACACAGGCTAGGGTTTACTGGCAGTCATTTAGGTGAGAGCAGATCAAGAGTTGCACAAAGATTCCTACAAAGTACCTTTCAGTCAAACAAAAATAAATGAAGAGAACTGAGGGTTGTTATGCTACAAGGTTTTGTGGTCTCCTTTAGCAAGAATGATGATGGGTACCATATTTTGTGGTGTTTTTTTCCTGTTCTGAGGATGTCCTGTCTTACCAGAAGACCCTACATTGCAGTGGGGCATGGCTCACGGAACCTTGGCGGTGACAGGCTCTTCATTATCTCTAGCCTGACTCAGGCAGGGTGGCTGCTAGGTACTTATTTGCTCACTGGTTTTTTTCACTCAACAAACAGCTATTATTGGGTATAAGTTCTGTGCCAGGCTCTGTACTATGCTGGGTTACAAAGGTGATTAAGATGTGATCCTTGTCCTTAAGGAGTTTGCTATGTCCACAGATGAGTGGGTGAAACAGATGTGCAAATAGATCACTGGGACACAGTGTGGTGAGTGCTGTAGGGGTGGGGCCATGGGAGCATGGGACAAGGCAAAGGGTGCCCCAGTGCTGGAGCTGGGTCTAAGGATGAGGAGCAACATTCTGAACAGAGAAGCAGGGGGGGAGATGTCCTGAGAGCCTTCAGAGTCCTTGGCCTCTTTCCACTCTAAAGCACTTTCAGGCAAACAGTGTGATGAGTTATCTCAGAATTCCTGCCTGGTAGATCCTATGGTCCCTATCTTCACAAGTAAGAAGACTGAAAGTTAATAAAGGCTCCATAGCCTTCCCATGTCCCATCTAGGAAGAATCAGAACTGGAATTTGGACCTAGTTTTGATAACCTTCAAAGCCCATATCTTTCTGCCATATCATCCTCCATTCCTCTAGCATCTACAGAGGTCTCAAAAGAACTGTTTGGAGGACAAAAGCAGTTGAGTGTGTTGGCAAATGTTGTATGGGAGTAAGTGCTGGAAAATGAATCCAAAAAGGTAACTGAAGCCAGGTGGTCTGGGGCCTCACAGGACATTCCTTTAGTGTGCAAGCACAGAATAAATATCCACTCTTTTCTAGACACTTAGCAAAAATGTATTGATTGAATACAGGCCCTGTATTCAATTCAGGAGCTCACTCTGGCCAAGGAGAGGCGGGAGGACTTTTCTCCTCTGGAGTTGAACTTGGGCTTGGTCCTGTTGAGAGGAGAAAGAAAAAGCTGCACAAGCAGCCTGAGAGGGGTCATCTGCTCTGCTCAAAACCTGAGGCAAGGAGAAACTATCAGAAACCATAATTAGAAGGATAATGTCTCTGAAGTGATGGTGTGCTGTCACCATTTTGACTTAGAGATACACTGTCATGACAATGTGTGGCCAAGAATTGTGATTGAACATGTTTGGAGTAGGGTCACTTCCTCCTAAGTGATTGGGAGAGGAGTGGAAATGCCAGCAGAGAGTGGGTAAATAGATATCTCCAGGCATTCATTTTCCGATATAGATCTTGATATCTAGTAATCTTTTGCTCACCAAAGGACATTATTTATTTAAGGGTCTATACAGGTAATATTTTGAGAGCTTATTTAGAATTCTTTTGAGTTAGTTAAATAACACAGGAAGCCCTTTAGAGAGAAGACTCATTGCTAGATCTAGGGTGATTGTCTCCCCACCCCTGTTTTCCCTACTTCCAGCTATGCCCGTGTATACACAAATTACACCAAGCCTTGATGCTACCTTGCTCCATTGCATTCTCTGGCTAAAACAGATTTGCTGCTTTAGGAAGGGTACATATGAGCTTGAACGACAATCATAAAACCCTCTGAGACTTGTGTAGCATGTCATTTTCCAGGAGTTCAGTTTCCTTAAGGCTTTTTGGATACTTTATTCTAAGTATATCTCTGGGGTAAGAAAAGAGATTTGGGATCCTTTTTTTTATTGAGATAGACTCAGATTTATAATGATTATTTTATTGAAATAGAAGCAGAGGTTAAAAGACCGTTTAACTAGAACAATGCTTTTCTAGTCAGTACGATTTAGAGAAGTTTTAGGATGGTATCATTTGTTTTTGTTAGTTTTAGGCCTTAGCTTTTCAGTGAACGTGAATGATTGGGGAATCCTTAAAAGGAGTATCTCCACAAATGGTATTTGCTTGCCCATCCCTGTTACCATATTTGGTCTACCTGATTCTATCCCACTAGTTTTGTGTATTTCCCTAATATTAAGCACAGGGATGCCATACCGTATTCTTCACAGACTTCTAGGAAAGTCTGATAAACTCACTTCATCAAAATGACAGGACTGATGGGCTGGAAACTATCCCACTAGTTTTTTTTTTTTTTTTTTTCCTTTTCAGTACTAGAAATTAAACCCAGGGGCCTTCAACCACTGGTCTACATCCCCAGCCCTTTTTATTTTTTATTTTGAGACAGCGTCTTGCTAAATTATGGAGGCTAGCCTCAAACTTGAGATCTTCTTGCCTCAGACTCCCAAGGTGCTAGGATTACAGGCATGTGCCACCACCCCTGGCTTCACTACCAGTTTTCTTGAGAGTTTCTTACATGCTGTCATGTACAGAGGGCTATTTACATGTATTAGCTTAATCCTCAGAGCAACCCCTTTTACAGATAAGGAAATCAATACATAAAGGAAGCTCATATCATCCCTCCCTGGGTTATTTGCATTTGAAGAGTGGACACAAAGGACTGCAACCAAGACATGAATCTACTCTTGAGAAATATCATACATCATCTGAGGATCATGGTGAAGCCTTTAGGTTTTTAAAAAAAAAAGTGTTGGCCTTGAAATTTCTGACTTTCCAGTTAAAGGGAATATTTGCTGGTAATCTGGGAGATTTATGGCATAAAATGTTGTGAGCTCATTTTTCCTGTATGTTTACAAATTTCTTTATGCAGTGTCACAATGAACTCATTTATTTACTGTGGGTTCTTAGTGAAGTAAATCTCTTTTCCTTTTGTAGGCATTTGCCTGAAAAAATTAAGGATGACCAGCAGCTGAAGAATATGAGTGGCCAATGGTTTTATGAAGCCAAGGCAAAAAGGCACAGAGATAAAATCCATGGTGCTGATATTATCAGAGCATCCATGAGAAAGAAGAGGCTCCAAGTGGCAAGTGAGTTGAATTGGCTGATGTGCTTATAGCTAGCATTTTTTTCGGGAAGGGAGAGGGGGATGGTGGCGGAATCATTGCTGAAATCTGCCTTGGGAAAACATTTGGAATTATTCTTTCCATAGTGTGTGGCCCTCAACGTCCTCTTCCCTGGATTCAGATGGACTAGGGCAGGGCCAAGTAACTTAGTGTTGTGTAGAGGAACACAGGAAGCCCTTTAGGCACCATGTTGAATTGTAGTAGCGTAGATACTTGGGGTTTATAAGAGATCTACCACCTCTTCATTGACTTATACCTCTGAAAATTCAGAGCCTTCTGAGTAAGGTAAAAGGTTTAGACAGGAAGAAATCAGCCTCCTTATTCAATGATCTTGATATTGAGCATTCCTTTGCTCACCAACGTGCATTATTTATTTAAGGATCTATAAATGTAATATTTTGAGAGCTTATTTAGGATTATTTTGAGTTAGTTAAATAATTACTGGGTACCTTCTCTCTAACTCTGGGTTAGTCAGCATAAACCCCTGTCCAAGTCTCACCTGTATGCAAGAAGGAAAATAGCTATTACCTCTGAGTGTCTAATATTATTTCTAACATAGCAGCAGTCTTCTAAGGCATTATTTCCCCAATACTGTGGATGGGGCTCAGAGAAGTTAAATCCCTTTACCCAAGATCATGTTGTTGCCAAATGGCAGAGCTGGGATTTCAGATCCCACAGCCAAACATCATGTTGGATATATTGTAGATGTTCAGTAAATTCACAGTAAGGATGGTGCTTCAATCCAATAAGTACCTCATGCCTGGCTATGTACATTCAATCCTGACTGATTAAGATCAGATTAACCTAGAGGCAGTTAGAATTTTGCTCTAACAGCTCCTGGAGTTACCTGCACATTTAAATGTACTCCCATGTTCTTAGGAGACTGTGCTTGGGCAGAGGAGCTGATGTCAAGGGAACCTACTGACTTCTTTCAAAGATGTATTTCTGATCCTAAGACTCAGTGATTGGCTTGGCACTCAGAAGGCCTGAGATTCAGATTTAAGTCCTTAATGATAGGAGCCTATAAGAGAATTGTAGATTGTGGAGGTGAGAGATAAACCTTCCTGCCTTTATTGTTTCCTATTTCAGCGGAGCAGAGTAAGGACAGAGCAACTGAAGCAAAGGAAAGCTGGGTGAATAATGTCAACAAAGATGCTTTCCTTCCCCCAGAGCTAGCTGGTGCTGTAGAAGAGCCAAAAGAAGATGCAGCACCACCAAGCCCAAGGTGAGGCAGAGCTTGTTAGGAGAGCTGCTGCTTGAAGGGGGTTTCATGGCTTGGTATGTTGTATGGGAAAAATGTGGGCTATGAATATAAATGCTGGGCTGGTGTCATGGACATGTGGAAGTGGGTAGTGTTGAGAGAATTCTGGATCCTCTTGGAGACAAAGCCTAAATTGCTGAATCTTAAAATTAAAATGCTAAATGGTGATTTCTTTCAGCACCAGCAATAGCTGTTTTTCATTTGTACTAAAATTTCTCTTCAGAATAGGACAAAATATTCCAAAATGAATACAGGGGAATAAGTCATTTCAGGAGAGCAAGAAATTATGAGAGTCTAACCTATGGTAGAATGGAACAAGCTCAAGCACAAGAACCAGACGGACATGAATGCAGAACTTAAGCCTACCATTTATAAATGATGTGACGATGGGATGTCATGGTCAATAACCTCTGAGTCCGCTGCCTTTTGGGTATATAAATAGGAATATAAATAGGAATAATATATACCCAAAAGGCAATGGTGAGAACTAGTGTGTAGAATACCTCAATTTTTCAGTTGTGATTTTTTTGTTGTTTTCCATACATGTTTTAATCTGGTCAATTAAAATGTTCATCTGACATCCTTCCTAAGAGGTAGTAGCCAATTGTGAGGCTATGTTGCCACAGCTTTTTGAGCCATGATGATTTGCTTTTAGGTGTTTCAGAATTTTCCCATTAATATCTGTCCCTTTAGAGTACAGTGGATACCCTTTGGTGGAAGGGGCAGTTGCATATCATCTTTAGATCTTCAGTCAAGACAGTTCAATTCAGAGCCTACAGTTGGGATGAAGTTGATTAATTTGCTGGTGGGACAGCCTCTGAGCTAGAGTGCAAGACTAAAGGGCCTGGGGACAGAGATATTCCCAAATAGATAATAGGTGAGGGGAAGGGTGTGCAGAATAGGTACCTCTACACATTTCAGAGTCAAAGATGAGGAAAGTTGGATAATGGATACTGACTCTATTAAAGTACCTATTATTAACCCATTTTCCAATGGTTTCCCATGAATGGTGGGCTCCCCTGTATCTCCCCAGGATGATTTGTATTGTTCTCTTTTATGTGAGATTGGCTAGAAGGTAAAACATCTCAGTAGTAATTGCTAATTGATACCATGACCTTGCAGTAGTACTGATTCAAATTCCTGGACTTTTATTTCTACAGCTGTAAAATGGAATAATAACAGCATGCTAATATGATTATTGGCAAGTTAATTAGCTGGCAAATGTAGAATCTTAATTCAGTCTATAGCACATAGGAATACTCAATAAATGGAAGCATGGGCTATCAAATATAAACAGATATTTCAGGAAACACAAGAAAGGGTGTGAGGAGCATTCTATTCTTGCCCCCTTCGTGTCTCACCATCTACCAAGTGCTTGCAATCCCTCTAATGGATGAAGGCCTTACTTTCATAAAGAAAGATGAGACCTGAAGTATTAGAAACCTGAGGAGAAAGAACACAGTCATCTAGACTCTCCACCAAGGAGCTGAGTGTGACTCTTAAGAGCCAGGTACAACAGGGGCAGAGGAGCACCTAAGCATCGACTAGCTGAGGGAAGAAGGATCAAGTACCACTGAAGAGGAAAGAAGATTTGGGGACATCAGGGATTCACTTAGCTCATTGCACAGTTTTATTTTGTCAGTCTTCCAATTCTCCTTACAAGAACTCTTCCATATCAAAGGGCTTGAGGGACAGAGGAGCCCACCTCATTTTTCTCTTGACTCCATGGGACTGGTGGGCATTCCCTCAGTCTTTCTTGCTTTGAGGATAATAACTTCCATGATTTGCATCTGCATTATTTTCTGCATTCCTTGTGTGACTGCTTTCGAGTCTTTTGGGTATTATTTGTAAATCAGAACAGAGTTACCTGCCTGACCAGGATATTGTGAGATTCAATGAAATAAAGTGTGGGAATCACTTAGGATTTCCCAGGAAGAAAGAAGGTTGACAATTTCCAGGTGGCATTATAATGATGTTATTACACGGATAAGCATGGTCAAGAAGGCAAGTGTAAAAGTGTTAGGTGTATCCAGCATGTTTTGCTCATTAAAGAGCAACCCTATAAGATGTGGCATGGTGCTAATCACTTAGAATTGTGGGAGGAGCTACTTTTTACTTCCTCCTTTCCAGGTCAGAAATGACTGCTTTACTTGGTATTAAATTCCTGCGGTGTTTCTTATACTTTAACCTTTGTGAATTGGGTGTGGTAAGTGTATTTGTACTTTCAGACTAAGTGAGTTTCAATGGAATGACTCAATACCTGTTAATATTTTCTTAGCCAGGAGTTAGGAAGTGTGAGGCCACAGTGGCTGAATATTGCCAGCTCTGAAGGAGTTTTTCCAATAGGCTTGGTGCCATGGTCCTTCTTTCTTTCATGGACACAATTCTGTGGGGTCCTCTCCATGAAGAGTTATAACATTATGGGTACCCAGCATGTAGTCAAGCCTCAGCAGCTACCACATTCTTTCTGAACTCCCTTTTGTTTGCACCTGTAGCACAAGGAAGCAGAGGTTTATGAGCAGAGAATAAGGTTCCCTTTAGAGCAGCAAACACTCACAGTTCAAATCCTGGTTATTGACTTTCAGCAAGGCAGTATCAGTTGGATCAGCACTTCATAAACTAGTGAAGGACCTGTTTAAAAATTTTTATTTCTAATCATTATAGATTGTCACCTTTCATAAATTATAAAACTGAAATGTAGAAAGCAATGAACCACTGATCATGTGGTGGAATATCTCAGAAAATAACTATAAATGATTCCCAACATACACTCTCCATTTCTGTACTTTTTCATTGTGAATCAGTGATAAGTTCATGGATTGACACTGGTCCATGAACCACATATTTATAGTACCTTGTGTCACCCTTCCCAAATAATTGTCGAACATGTGCACAATAAGCCACAGGACTTGGCTGAGTCAAGGTGGGGAGTACAGAATAAAGATACAAGCAGCTCTTCCCACATGAGTCAGGACCCTGCTTGTATAATGTGTCCTGACTCTAGAGGCAGGTCTATTCTGGGACAAGAAGCCCCTTCTTTGTCACTTGAGGTTACAAGTTCTGTGAAACAAGTTTGGGTGCTCTGGGTATGGAGAGTCTAGGAGCCTCTACTGACCAGGGCCTTAGATCTCTATAACTGGTACTTCTTTAGACTGATGGACCCTGGAGATATACTGACCACCTCCCCTCTCCTTCCCTCCCGTCTCCTCTCCTTCCCTCTCCTTACCTCCCTTCCCCTCTCCTCCTCTCTCCTCACCTCACCTCCCTTTAAGACTATCTCTTTAAGGACTGGCCCCTTGGCTAGCTTATATTGTCTTGGCTCTGTAGCTACAAACAGGCCAGCTCAGACCTCTGAAAAAATGATAGTTACCCAAGTATGCTCCAAGCTTTCCAGTTCTTTCCTCCTTCTGGCTTCTCTCCTCTTCTACCCTTCTCTATCCCACACACCTTAGTTGCTTGATGGTGGTTTCCTTTCTCCTTGAAAGGATCTAACATGAATTCTACCCTAAACAATATTTGCCTTTTAAAAATAACTTGAGCCTGTATAGCTGGAAATTTTAAACTTCTTTCCTTTTTTTAGTGGTTACCTTACTGAAACATGAGTATAGACTTGTTTATGCTGTCCTAACATGCAGCTCAAGTCCTATCATCTGGCATTTAGCATAGATGAGGACATTACAGCAAGGTGGAGATTGGATATCTTCCAGGTGCCTGGCTCCCATATTATGCAGACTTTTCTATTAGAAAAATTCTTGGTTCTTATGGTTTCTAAAAGATTTAAGAATTATCTTAAGCATCCGGATAAAGAACAGAATCTTCAACCAAAAGAGGCAAGTTCATAGGTGGAAAAAGAGTTATGTTAGGGGTATTGGGCATCTCAGTGCCCTGACAGTGCACTAAGAAAGCAGCCCTAGTAACAGATATCATCAGTCAGAGGTTAGTGACTGTTTTTTGTGGTAGCAAAAGTATCCAGAGAGCTGGGTACGGTGGCACATACCTGTAATCCCAGTGGCTTGGAGGCTGAGGCAGGAGGATTGCAAGTTCAAGCCAGCCTCAGCAACTTAGTGAGGCCCTAAGGAATTTATAAAATGCTGTCTCTAAATAAAATTTAAAAGGTGGGGTGGTGGCTGAGGATGCAGCTTAGTGGTTAAACATTCCTAATTTCACTTCCTGATATATATATATATATAGTAGCCAGGGATGTACAGTTGGCCAACCTGAGCCACTGAAAAAAGAGGCCAGAAAAAGTATAAGAGAGATGTGGAGAAAAGTAGGAAAAAGAAAGGTAATATGTATGAATGGTGAAAATAGAAGCGTTAATCCATATGTTGCTTAATTTTGCTTTTAGGATATTTATTGGAAATAAAGTATTTAAATACTCTTATGGGCAACTGATTGAAAGCACAGATTTGTACCTTGCTTGCATTCAATGGAATAAATCATTCTTTGGGTTACTAGTTCATTTTTAATTCAGTCATTTATTTGGTTAGTCAACATTATTGAGTATTTAATTGTATACCTCATGGTAATGAAGAGTTCAAAGGTGACTAAGGTCTCATCCCTGTCTTCGAGGAGTCCATTGTTTGGAGGAGAGGCTGACACGTATAATTGACAACAGTATTTAAAAAGCCATGAAAGAGCTGGGTGCGGTGGCATATACCTGTAAGTATAATTGACAACAGTATTTAAAAAGCCATGAAAGAGCTGGGTGCGGTGGCATATACCTGTAATCCCGGCAGCTCCAGAGGCTGAGACAGGAGGATTGCGAGTTTACAGCCAACCTCAGCAACAGCGAGGTGCTAAGCAATTCAATGAGACCCTGTCTCTAAATAAAATACAAAACAGGGCTGGGGATGTGGCTCAGTGGTCAAGTGCCTTTGAGTTCAATCCCTGGTACCAAAAATAAAATAAAGGCCATAAAAGAACAAATAGCAGTGCTGTGTCCAGTGTAGGGGAGGGATTGTCTGGGAACTTCTGGAGGTGGTTGTATTTGAGGTGATTCTTGAATGATGAAAAAGGCTATGGTAGACACAGGGAGAGGATGGTACCGGCATGGGGGTCCGGTAAGGACTGGCATGCTGGAGACCTGGAAGTGTTCTGGCATGGCATTCTCTCTCTCTCTCTCTCTCTCTGTGTGTGTGTGTGTGTGTGTGTGTGTGTGTGTGTAAGTGTGTATGTGTTGGACACATGTGTAGAAAGAAACTGGTATCAGATGGCAAAGAGTCTTGTACACAGGCCAAAAGGCTGGGCTTTTCCTTTAAGTCACAGGAGTCACCAAGTGACTTTTTTTAATCAAGTTTACTTTTTATCGCCATCCTTTTGGCAACTGTGTAGGTTGGTGTCTTACAGTTAAAATAGGACATTATAGCAGAAGTGTAGGTGAGAGATAGGGAGAACATAATTGAGGAAATGGAGAAAGAAGGAAACATGACAGAGTTGTAGAGGTGAGATTAGAAGGAATTTGAAGAATTTATAGGCACACAGAAATATATAAGAATTGCTATAGGATATTTGGGTTATTAGATGAGAGGTTCTGAACTGTGGTCTGTATTCCAGAATTATCCAGGGAATTTTTAAAACTCCAAATTCCCAGGACTGAGTATCACTGCTTTGCTCTCTCCGAGTTGAAGGCCTGAATTCTTCTCACTACTGTGTCCTAATCATCTAACTTCGTGTGTGTCTGGCACATGGTAGGTTCTCAGTAAAAAACAAAAGAATGCCCTTACTCTCTCTTATTGGACTTCATTGTACTTAGCACTGCATGAAATTATGTTGATTTTCATGTGTGGGTGTTGTTCCCTCTCTCAGGTCCATTAGGAAAACGACTTTTCATTCCCTGTGTATTTTACTTGTTTTGTTCACCACCCTAATCCTAGCACTTTGAATAGTGCCCAATACATATTTTGTAAAATGAGTTGAATGAAGGATAGGGAGAGACTTGGGTAAGTGAGTAAATTAATGAATATTTGATGAGATAATGAGTTAATGGTGATAATGATTAAATGGTGAGTGAGGGGTCATGAAGAAACAAATGAGTGAATAAAGGAATGACCAAATGAAGTGGTTTGGATCCCATAGAGGAAGCAGAGAAAAGAGAAGGGAAAGGAAACAAAATTATGAAGTAAGAACAGAATTAAAGCATCTGGATTGCATGGCTTTGCTTTACTAAGAATCTCTCACTTCAGAAGTATCACCATGAGCACTGATGATTATAAGAAGATGGAGGATTTGAAAGTCTTCTCAAATTTGTAGGACTCTGAAAGAAAAGCATTCAAGATGGAGAACTAGAAGGCATAGAGGTTGGGGGGCGGGGTCTTGGCTGCTGCAGAGGTTCAGAATATATGTTAGTCAAAAGCATCTCCAGACAATGTTTCCAAAGTGAGTTCAGAATAAATACTTCACTATTTTCATTCCATGGAGTTGTTAGGTTTACTTCTGAGCACTTATCTATGAAATAATGATAAAATGAGGAGTTTTCTTATAAGCAAAACTACGCATCTGCATCTAACACTGTTTTTGTCAAATTAAAACAAAATTTTGTAAGTCACTGTATTGAACCAAAGTGCTGGTCTGAGCTTCATTGCCTGTGCTGGTGTGATGCTTCTGCCCAATCTCTCTCTTCAGCTTTGTTGAATGGGAACCAATCAATTAAAATCACATCTTTAGCTCTGAAATGATGTAGTTGTCCCCACTAATGCTTTTTCCTGGAAGGTTTTTGTTTGTATATGTCCATTTCTCTCTTCCAGCAGGAGAAGCTCCTTGCCTTACTCTCAGTAATAATATCAGTATAAGGTACCTAGCCTACTCTCAGTGGTAGGGTAGAGATTGAGCCAATCTACAGGACAATGCATCTGATAGTTTTCTTTAGTACTGATAGCAAATATAATAATATGAAGATTGCATTTCTAGGAGGTCAGGCCTATAGAATCACATATATCAAGCTCTTTAGAGAATATTTAATCCTAACGGATCTTGTATTTACTCAAATTGTGGTAGAAATAATTTCACTGAGAAATCAAAATGCCTCATATATAAATGGATCAGGAAGAGGGAGAAGTTTCAAAAGAAAGATACTGGGAAAAAAAGATTGGTCAAATTATATTATGTGCATGTACAAATATGGCATAAGGATTCCTATTATTAGGTATGATGATAATGCATCAATTAAAAATGTTTTAAATGCCTTATACACTGATGGGAATAATTGTGCTCAATAATTCTGTAGCATAAACTGTGGTAGCACTAGAAGACTATGTGTGTCCACAAATAATATTTTACCAAAAAATAATACTGACCGAAAGGGCATAGCATAACATATTTTCTAATTTGCTTCCCTCACTCATCCCTGAGCCTTACTCATCATTTCTTGATTTGTTTATTCGTTCAAGCTTCATTGAGTGTGAACACAGTGCTGGGTGCTGGGGATGAGACACAGCATGAGCCCCCAGGGAACTTACCATCCAAAGGGAAAGATCAAGACAAAAACATGTGGAAGAAAAAAAAAACTTGCAGAATTGATTTCTGGTTCTATAAATATTATCATCATCTAATATTTTAATAATCTTCTTAATGAAGTAAAACTAATTTTGTCTAAGTACTACTTATTGCAAGCCCTTTTTGAATAATGCCTGAAAGGAGAAAGTTACAGAGCATGGGTATAGAATTAAGTTTGTTCACAGTTTAAAAATCTTATCATATGGAGTATATTGGGTGTCTTTTATATTCTAGACACAGTCTACCACCCTCTGGGAGGAATTCTAAGAAAGACATAGTATTTATCTATAAAGAAACTGCATTCTCTTAGGAAAAATCATGCATTCATATATAAAGATCTGACCACATGAAAACAAATAGCATCAGGCATGGAACATGTTTCTAATATGAAATACCAATAAAATATGCTGTAATAACTGGGATAAAGGAGACTCATAATCAGCTGGGATGATCCAGGCAGTGAGACTGAGACTGGATTTGAAGATGACAGGGATTGTTTTTGGCAGAGGGGGACTGATTGAATGGAAATAGAAGTCAGGTGAGGTTCTAGGATAAGATGTAAGTGGACTTTTTTTAAAAATATGAATGGTCAACAGAGAGGAGGAGTGGGAATGTATATTGGGGATAGATGATGGTTTTTCTCTAGTGCCTTGCTGAGTAGTTCCAACTTTATTTCACAGGCTTTGGGGATCCAGGGTAAGGTAGTGAGCAGAAGCCAGGACTCTAGGTTGTGTTTTGGACCATTCCAGCTTAGTGGTGGTATACTGAATAGATTAGGGGAGTGGAGCTTTCAGAGACCACATATGAAGTGAATACAGTTGACAAAAATAAGGGAGTTGCCAGTACAGGTGACAAAGAAGAACAGATGTGTGAATCACTGGAAGAAAGCACCCCTGGCACTTGACTTCAGTCTTTTTTGCCACAAACCACTGCTGTAATAATGCAGGAAATCAGAGCTAGAAAAGCCTACCACTGCTATTTTTGCCTCTGGAATCAGACACCTGAACTCAAATCCCCAGCTCTTGCACAAACTAATTTTGTGACTTTAAGTAGGTTATGTAACCTCTTCAAGCCAGAGTTTTCTAACAAGTGGGGAGAATGACACATGCCACATAAATGTTGCAAGAATCAATTGAGAATAAGATGGTTACTGCAATGATCATTGCTTAATAAAGGACAGGCAAACAAAACATTGTAGTATTCCTTGAGGGAAGCAAAGTTACTAGGAAGTAGCTGTGTTTTTGGATAGAGTCTGAGGCAAAAGACTCTAGGTTTAATTTTTTCATCTAAACTGACTGTGACCTGTAACTAACCAAGTTTCCTACCCCCATCCCATTCCCCCCCCCCAATCCTAACCACAAGGTAACCCCATGAATACTGTGTGTTTCTGGCATTGTGGTGTCTGTCCATGTGTTCTGACTGCTTTGTTTCTTCCTTTCCCCCCACCCCACCAAATAGCATGAACAAAGACATTTTGTTTAGCACCTAAATAATCTGCTTCATTTTTGGCAAAAACAAAAACAAAAACAAAACACAGATTAAAAAAAAAAACAAAAACAAAACAAAAAAACCCTGGCCATATGTCTGCTGCCGCCTTCACCAGTCATGTCCTAGGGACTGTGCAAGACATAAAGATGGTCAAGTTTCTCTTGAGTGATTTCCCGGTTTACTATAAATGATAAGATATGTACATACAGAATGAGGAGGCATAGTAGACATGAAATGCAGAGGTGGCTAGAATTCAGTAGGAAAGAGACTGGATTCACCTCCAGGAAGGAGGATCAATATGATGTACAGTCTGGGCAGTTGAGGCTAGGACCTGAAAGTGCAGGAACCAGATTTCCAATGAGCAGAGGAAAAAGAATGTAGAGGTTCTACTTATCTTCTGGGCTTGGGGAGCAAGAAGGGGAAAGAAGGACAATGTATGTTCCATGAAAACCCTAACTACTAGCACTTGGCTCAGATCATCTCACTACATCACTATTTACCAAGGTAAATCATACAGAACACTGAGAAACTGAGTATAGTATTTGCCATAAGGATGTTGTTCCTCTTATTACTCACTTCTTAAAATGACACTCAAGAGAAATTGTTTTTCAGTTCTTAGTTATGGCTATTTTAAATGTATGAACACTAATTCTATCCATGACCAGTTTTTAATTTTTTTCCACATTTCCTGCTAGATAACTTAGCTCAAGTTTGTGTCTTCCTATTACAGCAACAGAGGACTCCTGTAATGTGTCTTTTTGTCCAAATTCTAGTTCTTTTGTTAAGTTCCTCCTCTGTTCCCTGCCATTCCCCTCTTATCTCTTTCCCCCACTTTCCTCCATGCAATCAGGCTGTATTTGATATTTGTCTATTTCATCTGTTATAATTCCTTTCTGAAACAATTAGAAAGGTGATGAAAGGAAGAATGTCTTCCTTAAGAGTTCAGCCTTAGCTAGTCCCAGAGATAGTGGGACTGTAATCCCATTT
Source organism: Marmota marmota marmota (assembly GCF_001458135.2). NCBI lineage: Eukaryota > Metazoa > Chordata > Mammalia > Rodentia > Sciuridae > Marmota > Marmota marmota. Next base: position 3,482,100 of record NW_026000174.1, read on the forward strand.
ACTCTGAAGGCTAAGGCAGGAGGATTCTAAATTTGAGACCAGTAATCCCATTTACTCTGTAATCCCATTTACTCTGAAGGCTGAGGCAGGAGAATTCTAAATTTAAGACCAGATTCAACAATGTAGCAAGACCTGTTTCAAAGTAAAAAATAAAAAGGATGGAGCGCAGTGGGGGACATGTAATTCAGTGATACAGTGCTTGCCTAGTATGTGGGAGGTTATGGATTCTGTTCCCAGTAACGTCGTGTATACACACACACACACATACATACATACACACACGTGCGTGTGCACAAACAAATTCAGTCTTTTCCTTTCCTGGAACTAACTGTATAAAAATCGTGCTTGATTTAGAGGTAAGGAAAGGAAGTGAGGCTGCAGGCACATATAGCCCACAAATTTAGTGACAGTAATCTTGGGTACATTTCCATTGCCTTGCAACAAATTGCTCCCCTCCTGGGCCTTCAATTCTGGGGAATGCCAACTCCTTAGGTATTTTCCAAGCTCTTTACTATTGATGTCACTGAGAGAACTGGTGGTGTTTAACAGTGATTTCAGCCAATAATGACTTCATCTCTTATGCCCAAGGCAAAGCCACTGGAGCAGACAGAACAGGTTGTTTTTCTTCCCCTCAGGGGTCTCTTTGACCCTCTTTTTCCCTTCTTACTCAGAGTGGAGGGAGTGGTGCTCTGGAAGCAGCCTGTTCAACTCACCTTCCTCCTTCTCTCTGGCCTTACTCTCACTCAGGGCTGCCCTATTTCTGGGATGGGAATTAGTCTAGAGAATCCTCCTCATTTCTCCACACTAGCTCCAAGCATCAACTCTCCCACCATCTTCTCCATGCTCTATTTCTCTTTATTTCTTTGTATTTGAATAAGCACTCACCTGGCCTGCTTGGATAAGTGAGTGGAAAGGGCCCAGTAAGTTGCCCAAACCCACCAGCTTTTCTGCACAGCTTCTCTGACTTTCACTTTTCTGTCCCTTTTCTGAGTGGCTTGTCTCATTGGATCCTTTTCTTTGGTGCATTGCTATTCTGGCCTTGCCTTATGGAATCGAGCCACAAATGTTGGGGCTTTATTTTAGCAATGAAATCAATTGCTCATTTTCTAGCCTGTGACTAACTCTTAGCTTCTAATTTTGAGATAAGTGAGTTCATTTCTACAGATTTAACTTGTGAAACTTCTGCATACTGTGATAAAAGTTTCATGTTTTCTGGATATTTTTGTCTTCTCTCATGCTTTCCTTTCATTTATGTGCCACCATTACCTTTGCCTCAGTCCCAGGTCCCTTTCCCTGCCTGGTGGTTTGATTTTACAAACTTCCTCTCCTATCCTACCTTAATAGCTTTTGACTCAAAAGGCAAGATGTATGCTTCCTGAAAGGGTGAGGATTTGTTGTCTGAATTACTAATTCTTTTGCAGTCCCAGTGTGGTGAATCCAGCTTCTACTGTAATTGATATGTCCCAGGAGAACACAAAGAAATCAACTGGATCTCCAGCTAAGGTAGACTCAGCCCAGTGTCCAAAAACCTCGATTTTGGTGGGAATGCCTTTTTTTTTTTTTTTTTAATTCTATCAAAGTACCATGAAATAAAGACAACTTTGTAGTACTTTTCTTTTTGTACAAGATATATGTAATTTTTACTGTTTACTGTAAGAAATTACTTGCAGTGGATAAGTTGATGAATACTATGTTTTTTTGCAGAAGACCCAGATTTTTTTGTCCCAGCAAGTAAAAAGTCTGAAGCTATTTGATGCTGTTTGTTTTAGGCATATGGAATGTGGCTTATTAGTTCTACTTCAGGCCTTATTTTTAATGATAGCTTCCTGAATCTGTAAGAGTTTTAATCCTGGGAGGAAATTGCCAATTTGTGAAACTGTAGATAGTAAACATTGATATTTATTCAGTTTTATATTAATTATGAAAATATCGATTTACTAATACCTTTTCTGTCATTAGAACTGAACATAACTATGAGTGAAACACTTCAAGGTAACTAAAGCATCTTCTAAATCTTTAGGAAAGGTTAATCGCCATTGTTTTTCCTACCTTTTGGTAGAAAGAGCACTGGTGGGAATCTGAGCTATTTGCAGATCCAGGTTTGCTTTAACCTTGACTAATCTTTGATATATCCAGGGCCATGTTTTCTCACCTTATAAAATGTGGTATTTTGATTTGAATGCCCATTTCTGATCCTTTATTTTTGGTCTGGTATGTATGATAATTCTGCACTAACCAGATAATCAACTTCCCCCCAGCCCCCCAAAAATGCCAGATAATAAAATTGTCTGAATAAAACTATCAAATATTAGAGATGATAAGCATTTGCTAACACTGAGTTGCTGCTATGGTATTTAAACTAAGTTTAATAAACAACATTTTTTTTCCAGCAAAGGAAGAATCCATTTAATAGCTCTAAGTTGCCAGAAGATCACTTATCACCACAAACCCAAAATGAGCAGTCAAAAAATGGAAGAGCTGGTTTATTTCAGATTTCAAAAGAGGGTAAATATTATTTTTATGGACAAGATATTTTTATCTTTACTATCTGAATTAAGGGAAATTCTCAGAGTTCCTTTCACTAAAATAACTTCCCAGAGAAAGTAAAAAGAACTGATGGTTTTCATATTCCACTATGCCTATTGGTTTCCTCTCTGGGGGAGAGGAAGCAGTTTTAGAAACTGGAAGTTTCTGCATTCCAGTGGTGGAGCTGCTGCTGCTTATGTGACCTCCATGCCTTGGGGGGTTCCCTCATCAGTGAACCGGGAAATTTGACAAAGAGCATTTAGTCTTTAACCTAAAAGTATTTGTTGATGCCTACCATGTGCTGACAGTTGTCTATTTAAAGAGGTTACCTTATTGAAATGCTTTTCAGTGTCATATATAACAAATTAGAATAATAATAATAATAAAAGGCCACTTGGCAATGTTATGATCTTTTAATCTGCAATTATCAGCCCAGGTGCCCAGGAACATTTGATCAAGTTTGCGAGTTAATTGATTGAAGCCTGTCTTTTACAGAATTTTGCTGTTCTTATATACCATTAAAAGGAAATACCAGATAATTCAATCTCTTCAAAAGCAGCTATAGGAATTAAAGATTAGTCAGGGGATAGAAAAAAAAATTAACAAATGAACAGTGGAACTAGGGGTGTCAATTATCCTGTTTTAATATTAGTGTATTTTTTCCATGAGGTATACTTTATAGTACATAAACTATTTTGTAGAAAAAAAAATCACTGGAACTTGTTACTTGTTTGTTTTTTAACTTTTGGACAAAATATTTTTTGTTTTAGGTGTCAGGATTTTTTTTAATAAAAGATTTTTTTTTTAGTTGTATATGGACATATGTTTGTTTATTTTTTTATGTGGTGCTCAGGATCAAACCCAGTACCTCACACATGCTAGGCAGGCATTCTACCACTGAGCCCCAGCCCCAGCCCCAGGATTTTCTTTATTTTTAAATACAAGTTACATTTTCTGATTTTAAAACAAGAATTTTTAAAGTGATTTCTATGTTTTTCTGTAAGGCTCCTTTGAGAAATTGTCTTTTTTTTTAAACTTTATATTAAATATAAAATACCATAAAGTATGTAAAGCACAGCAATTTAAATATGCAGTCTATCTACAATGTAATGAACTTCATCAGTTTGGTTTTTTTTTTAAAGAGAGAGAGAATTTTTTAATATTTATTTTTCAGTTCTTGGCGGACACAACATCTTTGATGTGGTGCTGAGGATCGAACCCGGGCTGCATGCAGGCCAGGCGAGCGGGCTACCGCTTGAGCCACATCCCCAGCCCAACTTTATCAGTTTTTAAATAGACTTTTGCTTTTTAGAGGAGTTTTAAAACAGTATTGAGCTGAAGGTACACATATTACCCATGTATACTCTATCTCTCCTGTTATTAACATTCCCCATCACAATGGTAGTTTTTTGTAACTGATAAACTTCTTTGAGGCATTATTTTCACCCAAAGTTGATAGTTTACACATTGAGGATCACTGTTTGTGTAGTATACCCTATAGGCTTGGACAAATGTATAATGATATGTATCCACCATCAGATCACAGAGTACTTTAATTGCCCTAAAAATCCTCTGTTTTCTGCTGCATGAATTTTTAAAGGCTTTTCATATTAGGTCTTCACTTAGGATATCTACTGTCTTTACTATTTTAATATTCTTTGCTAAATATAGACTAAGTTTATGAGTATTTTAAATTGTAGAGCTGCTCTCCATTTAATACATTACCTAATATATTTTCATTTTCAGGTGAATTGTCAGAGTCAAAAGAAAAGTCATCTATCCCTGATATTTCAAGCCAAAAATTAGAGAAATCAAAGCAGACTGTGCTAGCCGGGCCTGTGAATGGGTCCCAAATCAAGGCTCCAGTCCCCAAAGCCAGAAAATTTATCTACAAATCAGATGGTTTAAAACAAGATGATAAACAGTCTTTTCCTAGACAAAGGTCAGACTCTATGAGTGCAAGAGGGGCTCCAAGAGGGATCCTCAAGCGTAACTCCAGTTCCAGTAGTACAGACTCGGAAACTCTTCGTTTAAATTACAACTTTGAACCCAAAAGCAAAATCGTGTCATCTGGCCTAACCATCCATGAGAGAATTTCTGAGAAGGAGCATTCTTTAGAAGATGATTCTTTCTCAAACTCATTGGAGCCATTAAAACATGTGAGATTCTCTGCAGTGAAAGATGAACTTCCTCAGAGTCCTGGGCTAATTCATGGCCGGGAAGTGGGAGAATTTAGTGTTTTAGAATCTGACAGGTCAAAGAATGGAACAGAAGATGCAGGAGACTCAGAATTTCAGGATGACCCGAAGCCCTCCCAGTACAGAAAGCCTTTTCTTCCTCATCAGTCAGCCTCAAGCCCAAGTGGATCAAAAAATGAAGCATATCAGCCAACGATTTCTGGTTCTGTTCCAAATAATGGGCTCCATTCACCCTTGGAAGTTCTAACTGCAAGACCACAGACCATTGAGAACTTGCCCACCACCAATAAACACCAAGCTAAAGCGTCAGAATTAACAAGGCTTGAATCAGAATTGTCCCCAAATCCTGCTGGTAAGAGAGTTGTCACCACCAGTTTATAAAAATTGACCCAGTAGGGTTGGAATGGTCAGGTTAGCTAACCCTGTAAAAGATCAATTTTGCCTCCTACACATTTCAGCTCGAATTCAGACTGAGGCCACTGGGGAATGCATATAACTCTAAATGGATCTGGAGGCTTTCCTCAATCACCAGTATTACTAAAAGAACCAGGACAGCATAGTTTCTAGTCCAGTATGTTCAACCCTAAAAAAAAAAAGCCTAGCCATGTTAATTATTTAAACAAATGACAATGTTTTGAGTTAAATCTAGGTGTATATATAGAGTGAGAACTAAAAATTGCTAATATTTTTACACGGAGTAAATATATCATTATCTAATGTAAATTTATTATCATTTTACTGAAGTTTGGTTTCTCCTATAATCACAAGAGAACCTTCACTTTCTTAACCTCAAAGGATGGGAAATTTGTCGGGAATACCAACTGTGAAAAACCCGGCCGTGATCTCCAGCCATTTGCTCTTTGACTTTAAAAGCTCTGAAGGACCTTTCTCCTTAGGCATTGTAAATTAGAGACAAGGAAGGTGCAACTCGGCTTTCCTGCTAACCAGCCCTCTCTTGAAGACCTGACTCCTCTCAGGGGGTACCCCAAAGTACTTTCTTATAACTACATGATTACTTTGTAATTGTTACTTTTTAAAAAACAGAAAACAGTGGGAAAAATAATGCTGTATTATCTCTCTCATATCCAATAAGTATGCATCCAACTCTGTGGTAATTTTTTTTTTGTAGTCAGGCATAGTTATAATCCAACATTCAAGTTTCTAACTCAGTTGCTCTCCTTCTTTCTTATTAATATCAGGTTAGCCCTGGCTCACTTTTGCTGAGCCCAGCAATTTTCATACACGTTCAGGTTTCATTCCTTCTTGGACATTTAAAATCATCTACACACACACACACACACAAATTTTTTTTGGTAGCAAGACCTTCTCCAAGAAATAAGACAACTCATATTGAAGGAAATTACTAACATTTGACCAAACATTATGAAATAATTGTATATTTACACAAATCATTCAAAGGGTGAAAACATTTTCTTTGGCAATATTTCCCTTTATTATAACTGATAGAAAAAATTGGTAAACCTTTTATGTTTTTGAAATTGTATTTTCTTTCTCATAAACTATCATAAAATTTTGTATTTACTTATTTATGCTTTGATTTTTAAATCCCACTGACTATTAAATTTGGGAGGAGAATGTCATCAGCTAAACCCAGATAGATTGACAGTCCTTCTGGTCTCAAAGAGTGCTTATAAACAGAGTTATGCTACTCATTAATACCCTCCTTTTTCCCTTTTGGCTTTCTACAAAGATGTATATTAGTGAATACTGGAATATAAAAAGAAAATTAGAACCAAGAAAAAAGAAAAAAGGTAAACTCTTAAGTGTGTGAATAATAAAGATTTGAAATTAGTTCTGAAATTCAAACTGTCAATATCATACTCATTTTCACTCTGGAAAAAACAAAAGATTTCCTTAAAGGAAGCAAAACATTACCTGGCACTGGATTTTTAAATGAACTTTTCTTATTTTAAAGTAATAACTTTCATTGTAAAATATTTCAGAAGAAATGCACACAGAATTATAAAAAGCACCTGACCTGTGATGTCATCATCCAGCATTAACTATTGCCAACATCTAGTATTGGAGCCTCCCCAAAATGTTTAGGTATAATTTGGGTTTGTATGGCTGAGAATTCTTTTTTCACTAATATCACAAATATTTTTCATCATCCTTAAATAGTCTGTAAACACATAGAATTCTTAAAGATTTTCCCAAAGGGACTTCCTAATGACAAATAATAATACAATGGGTACGTAGAAAAGAAATCAATATCTACTATATGCCAACTATTGTACAAACTCTCTGTCCTTTTTACATATAGCTAGGGACTGATGATTAAAATTAAAGACAGAATTCTATTATCTGACATGTCTTTTAATGCATTTGAAATGTAGCTGACTTCATAAAATTTCAGCTTACATAATTTTTAGGAATATTCACACATATTGCATAGCTTAGTGTTTTAAGGAAGAGGAGAAATGCTTAAATATCTGAGCCTTGACTACAGTCTTGACAAATTGCCTAATGAGTCTTAACGAAATGCCTGAGTTCCCTCATCCAAATGTACTATGTGCCTTTTGATTAAGGCTCAGAAAGGACTCTGCTTTCCTGATAGCTTAGAAAGAACATAAATATCCTTCTCTAGCCTTCTAGCAATTGGTTAGCTGATAACCAGGAAGCAGGTAGAGATCATATTCTCTGTCAATCCTTACTTTGAATTATTTGTCTCAGGAATAACTTTTGACTTACAAATGCTAGAATATGGGGCAGAATGGAGAGGCCTGTTGAGATCAGGATTCTTAAACTCTACTGTGCAAAACAATCACTAACACAGCAGGCCCTATTTTCAGAGTTTCTTGTTTGGTGTATTAGGAGTAAGGCTCAGGAATGCAAATATTCTCACTTTATTATTCAGAAATTCTGGAGGGAATTTCTTGTTTAGACTTACTTGAAAGCTGTTTTTCTAGCTTCTGAAATTATGTAAGTCTGTGATCCTTAAACTTGGGTTTAAGAGCCCTCTAGGGCTTATGACAGTGTGCCAGGAAATAAGTAAAGTCACGAAATCAGCATGGTGTATCTTCCTGGACTGCCAGTTCTATACAAAGATTTGAGAGTAGGAGAAAATTAATATTTAAAGTATAACATGGATCAGAATGTAAAATTCACATGAGTTTTTAAAATAAGCCAATGACTTCAAAGAAATTTCCCAAGTAGGTCCACACACATACTTCCAGGGGTCTATCTTTGCCTTTCTTTACTGTCAGTGGGCACCTTTGGTAGAATACTTTAATTAGGATGACTTATAGCCTCTGACAGCTGCTATCAGTGTAGAAAGTGCAAATAAAAAGTGCATTTTAAAAAAGATAAGTGATTGACAATCATTCTTTGGCATGTTTTTTCTTATTTAGAAAAGCATTTCTATGTTGCAGATGAACTGTCTCATTGTGTTGAACCTGAACCATCTCAGGTGCCAGATTGCAGTTCTAGAGACCATCAGCAAGGTAAGCTCCCTCTTCTTGCAACTCTGAAAGCTAAGACATCCTCACACTCTGGTCCATATGCCACTGAGATCAAGAAGACAACTGACGATTCCATAACTAAAGTCCTAGACTGGTTTAACCGAAGTTCTCATTCAGACGACAGTAAGTCATCCTTCCAACATCCCAGAGGAATAGAACCCAAGGGTAAAACAGACTCAAAGTCGCAGATTGCTATTGCCATGGTGACAGATGACACCAGTCTGAAAGAAAATGATTTAAAGGCACTATCATTCACTAAAGTTAAATTGAAGCCTGTGAAATTTGATTCAACATTACAGGAAGACGGAGATATGTTGGTTTCTGAACATTTCCAAGATAATGCTATAAATATCAGACCCAAATCTATGAATTTGTCCCAACAAGATACCCCGAAGGAAGGTCCAGTTATACCACAGCCATTTGCAAGTTATGGTACCTCAAGTCAAGGGAGTAAAAATATGGACAATAGCCAAAGAACAAAAAGAACAGAAGAAGGAAATGGGGTACCTCTCCCAACCAATAACTGCCCCTATAGTTTTCTGAAAGAATCCAATGCAGAAGTCAAAGTTTCATGTAACACTAAGAATATTGGCAGCTTAGGTAAAGAAGAACTCAAGCTTCATGTTCATGAAAAATATACAGGAAACTCCAAAGTAGATTTTGACTCTTCAGCAATTGTCCAGGAACCAAATTTGAAAGATGATGTGAAAGCAGAGAGAAAGAGCAAAAAAGGAAATACTTCCATCCTGAAGGCTTCCTTAGAGACAGAGAATAGGGAGTTGCTACCTGGGATTGCCAACAGTAGAGCTCCTTCCAAAAAGCCTGAGGTTCACTTACAGCAAGAAGCTGATGAGGTTCCCAAGAACCAAGTGCAAAGAGAGAAATACAAAAGAGTGAGTGACAGAATATCCTTTTGGGAAGGAGAGAAAGCTGCTGCTGAGTTAACTTATGAAGAACCCACATCTTCATGTAGCCAGGAACAATCCACTGCTAAAGCAAACCAGCCTGTGAGATCACAGGATATATTCATGGACAGTTTATCTACAGACCAGAGTGAATATGGTCAGTTCACTGCGAAACAAGTAGTCTTTGATGAGGATGATCAAGCATCCCATCTGTCCAGTTTTCATTCCTCAAATAAGCCTAAAGAGACGAGTCCCCAAATATCAGGTCTGTTGAAACACCATCCTTCAGCTGACCAATCAAATAAAACGTCACTGTTTCAGAATAAGACAAACAAGCATATAAAAAGTCTGCTAGAGGAAGACAGTTTGCATTCTAGAAGAGACATTACTTTACCAGCATTGCAACATCCCTCAAATATTGGGAATGAAATACACACTTCTTTGGAGAAAGACAGATTTCCAATTGGTGAATCAAATGCCAACTTTAAAATTATGTCCCTAAAAGAACGAATGGATGAACCCAATACAGAACAGGTTTATAATCATTCTCAGTTTGAGAATTTGAGAAAGTTTTGGGACTTAGGAGCTAATCCAAACAGTAAGAATAATCCTGAGAAGAGTACTATAATAAGCCAAAAAAATTCTGTGTCTTTAACTAGCCAGAAATGCAAGGAATTCAGTGACATTAAATCATTAGGAAGAAATATCCACCAAACAGAGGTGCTCTCTGTTATGCCAAGAGGGGAAATGGAGAAATTAAATTCAAAATGCATACTCCAGGTGCTACCAAATGAAGCCACATTTCCATTGAGGCCACCTGGAAAGTCCATTCATCATTCGGCAGAAAATGAGTCATCAAAGGAAAATATGGAAAATAATATGGAATGCTTTGGTACTCCAGTATTTAAGGAAGCAAAGGATTACTTAGATCAAGAGATTCAGGAATCCATAGTGAAAGCACATGTTTTATCTAAAGACTACAGAGACACTTTTAGTGACAGTGTACAGAAGTTGGTTTCAGAAGGTTCATCACCAGCAATTCAACCTTCTGGTAGAGAAGCTCATGGAAAACAAATACTCAAACCAGGTATTTCTGAAGATAGGAACTGGCTTCATAATACAGATTTTGCTGATGATGAGGAAGAAGCCAAAGGACCTAAAGAGGTCATTGATGAGCATGTAGATAAAACAGTGATGCCTCCAAAGGTCAAACAAAACACTTTGGCTGCTAGTGTAGACAAACTCCTGAAGGAAGCAACTGGAATATCACACTCACCCTTGCAAACCAAGTTAGAACCCCTTACCACTGGAACTGACCTTCAGCTTGAAGAGGATAGATCTTTTGAAAAGGGGATAAAACTGAAAGGCTGTCAGAGAGAGATAATAGCTCCTTCATCAGAGGGCTTTGAAACTTTGGGAAATACAGCTCTCACCCAGAAAGCTGAAAGTGGCGAATTTCAGTTCAACACAGATAACTTGCTTCAGATGGGTGCAGAAAGTTCTCCTCCATTGCATCAGCCTTCCCATCTTCACAGAAAGGGTTCTTTTGAGGATGTGGCCAACTCTCCACAAGACATGCCTTTTTCCTGGGATGCTCATTTTGCTCCCCAGGATAGAGCATTGCCTTCTCAAAGGGAAATTTCAGAGACTGTAGAGAGAGTCATTCTTCCATCTAAACCTGCATTGAATGATGTAAATGCTGTATTAAAGAAGCTACTTAGAGAAGCTTGGCTGAGTAATTCTGCAAGGGAAGTAGGTTCTGAAGAAGTGAAAGCAGAATTTCCTGAAGGAGTACAGGCAGCGGGCAGCCCCCCAAATTCCCTGGGTGCAATCCCGCTGTGGGCTACCATGGACACCATCATTCCAGATACGAAAGATTTTTATTCCTTCACTATAGTTCCTGATAAAACTCATGAAGTTGGATCTCATTTGACCACTCAGATATCTGAACAGCTATCTGAGTCGGAACAGTTCCTTAGCTCATCTGTTTCCACTCTGGCACACTATGACAAAGAGTTACCTCAGGAAGTGGCAGAAATTGTGAGAGAAACAATTATTAAACCCAAATCAGAGTTCCTTGAATTCAGTGCTGGCTTAGAAAAGCTCCACAAGGAAACACTAGAAACCTCCCCTTCAAGATATGAAAAGGATACAGGGACACACTCTCCAGCAGACTTACTAGGTAGTACTGAGGCACCCAGGCAAGCTGCTTCCAAATTCCATCCCAAGGAAATAGAAGAAACTGTTGTAAAGGCTGAGGTTCCATCAATAACTGAGAGTGCTTTTGATATTGGGTTTGAGAAACTTCTTAAAGAAATATCTGAAGCTCCACCTCATTGGCTCCAGGTATCAGTAAAGGAAGAAATTCCTGAGGAGGAGCCCTCACAGTCAGAGAAGTCTGGGTTCTGGGCAGAACCAAGAGCCTCAGAAATGAAGGGTAGAAGCAATGGTTTGGAATCTCAAGTCAAACAAATTGTTAAAGTATTGGGAGGAGATGAAGTTGTGAGTGATTCATCAGTTGTTCTTTGTGGTTCTGCAAGTGGGGTTGAGATCCCTGGAACCTCACCACTTTATGTGGACCATGAAATAGAGACCATTAGAACAATAAGCTCCCCAGAGGACAGGGACAACAAAAGTGATGTTGCAGGGGAACTAGGGACTTTTCAGGAACCTGGCTTTGAGGAGGCTCCTAAAGCAAGTGTATCTAAAAGCGAGCAACCTATTTCTCTCCTGACAAAGAAAGAAAACCCTACAAAAATAAGTAAAGTTGAATTGATGCTAACATCACCATATAAGAGACAAGTCAACAAGCAAGAAAAAGAAGGTTTCTCTGACTCTGATTTTTCAGATGGAAACACGGGTTCTAATGCAGAAAGCTGGAGAAATACTTCTAGTAAGCATTTTTGAATTTTTAACCCATGATAAATCTGCTTTATGGAATACTGATGTAAAGGATGACTTTAAAACATTTTTTTATTAACTTGACACTTCTAAATGGCACTGAATTCTTTTTGTCACTTTGGTTCTTTATTCAAATGATTACATAGAAACAGCTTTCCTATAAGCTTGTGTTCCAGAGCCTATCCTTGGTTCTCGTTAATCTACCTATAGAATTCTTAGGTCTCCAACATTTTAAAAATAATATTTGGGGTTTAGAAATCATCTTTAAAACATTTAAATTAGTCTTCCTCCTGGAAATAATTATAATTTCTTAATTGACAATCCTAATAGAAGTTTCTAGTAAGAGTTGTAAAAAAAAAATCACAAAAAATAATGAACTGGGCACAAATTTCCCATTTAAGAGTAACATTTTCCTGTAGGTGTGGCTAAATATCAGGGATGAAGTGCAAGGTTGGGCCTTTCCTTCCCTCAGATACTTTGTGCTGCAGTGTTTTGGTCACTGTTCTCTCCCTGTCATTTTCAATTATCTGCAAAAACTTCACCTTCTAGAATATGACTTTGGTCAGATGACTTCACCTGATTCCACCTAAAGTCATGGCTTGGCAGCTGCATTTATTTGGCTTTAGCCTTGACTGAATTGCTAAAGTCTTACTGGATCATAAAATTCATCTACGTGGATCTGAGGGTGCTGGTTTCATCCAGGCTATAAAGAAGACTTGTCTCAGTTTTCTATTCTCACCAACTCTTGGGCATTTTAGTAGGGAAACCCCAGAGCACATTGGAATAAGTAGTTAACCTGATTCAAGTGATGAAATGATAGAGAATGCTCTCTGGCTGGGACATTTCAACCAAATGCACAGCTGGTGTTCATCACCTTCCTTGTGCTTTTTTTTTTTAATATTTATTTTTTAGTTATAGGTGGACACAATATCTTTATTTTATTCTTATGTGGTGCTGAGGATCGAACCCCAGTGCCTCACGCATGGTAGGCGAGCACTCTACAACCCCAGCTCCCCTTGTGGTTTAATAGAAACTAGATAAGCTTTACTGAGTGGCTGACTTTTGAGATTTGAGTTCCTTTGTAAGCAGATGTAGCATCACTCCTTGAACACTGACTAAAGATCTACCTTTAATCCTAATTAGTTAAATTGAAGCCCATTTAACAAATGTTACTGTTTTTTTTTTTTTTTTTTTTTAAAATGAAATGCTAGTCTCTAAAAACAAACATGTAATAAATTCAGCATATTAACCTTGTTGGGTATTCTCTTAATAAACTGCCCTTTGAGTTTCTAGGGTAAACTGACCCATAGGAGGCTTGCAAATCTGCACTTAAAAGACTATCACCCGGGGCTGGGGATGTGGCTCAAGCGGTAGCGCGCTCGCCTGGCATGCGTGCGGCCCGGGTTCGATCCTCAGCACCACATACAGACAAAGATGTTGTGTCCGCCAAATACTAAAAAAAAAAAAGTAAATATTAAAAATAATAATAATAATAACTTTTAAAAAAAAGACTATCACCTAATATTTCTAGCCAGATTTATAGAGTACCAATGTCATTAAGTGAATATCAAAAAGCCTAAGGAAAAAATAGGTGATATTAAATTATCACCCAGTCAGAGCCCAGAGAAGATATTTTAAAATTAAATGCCAAGTAAGAGGTATACGATGGTATAGTCATGGCTTTATATCCTTTGACCTAAATTATTGTTCTATAACAAACTGGAAAGTGTGTAGGTAAGAGTTGGGTAGGAACCTTACTACAAAACCACCCTAATTTTGCTGAACAAACTAACATGTTTGACTTGTGGCCAAGCTCTTAACCAACCAATACCTCAGTATGTTTCTTTAGGGAAAAGAAATTTTCCATGGTCAAATACTTTTGGAAATCCTGGGAAATTATGTATTTTATTAGCTTGTCAAAATCTCCGAGAAGCTTTGCAATAAGAAACCTCTTAAATTTGAACAAAAAACACCTCAAATCTTGTTCATCTCAGAATCTATTTGCTGTGGAATGCGTACCAATGTTAGGCAGAGCTGGAATGCATTTCAGGAAATTATTTTTTTAGAGAAGTGATTCTTAAACTCATTGATTCATTAATTGAATCATTCATTCATTGATTCAGCAAATATTTTTGAAGTGCCTTTTTTCAGCCACAGTTTTAGGCACTGAGTATAGACAGTGATAAATGTCAGTATTAAGACCAGGACTATCAAGGATGGAGTTTTTTCACTGTTAAAATGGAAAGAAAAAAAAAAGAAATGATAATATTGAGACTTTTTCTGGTAAAGTGATATGTATTTAATTTCAGGACTATTCTTAGTCTAAAAATATGCCCTTTTTTCCCCTCTCTGTTCTAAAATGTCTTTCTTTTTTACAAAATGAAGCCATTAGTAAAGGATAGAATTTCATCTTCCCTTTTAAAATGCCTTAGTTAAATAAAAAGTTGACTTCCCCACTTATTTACCAACATTTTATTTGAAATTTTATTAAATTATAAAATCCAGAAAACCTATAGTTGTTGAGTTGTTGATCTGGATAAGTCCCTCATTTGTGTACCCATTTGCATACAGAGTTAAATCTCTAAATCCTGCCCTCCATGGTTTCATGGTTTTCAGCCCTTTTTTTTTTTTTTTTTTTTTTTTGGTAGCAGGGATTGAACCCAGAGGTGCTTAACCACTGAGGCTTATCCCCAGACCTTTTTTATATTTTATTTATAGACAGGGTCTCACTGTGTTACTAAGTGCCTCGCTAAACTGCTGAGGCTGGCTTTAAACTTGCAATTCTCCTGCCTCAGCCTCCTGAGTCGCTGGGATTGTAGGTGTGCACCACAGCCCCAGGCTAATTTTTAAAATGCTTTTAAAATCATTTTGTGGCTGGAAGATTCAAAGTCTGGACAAAATAAATCGTGTGCCTAAAATAAAAGTGTAAACAATTAGGAGATCAATGTGCTGATCTTGTTTCTGTATGATTTATGTTTGCAAATATTTCTCAATGAAGAAAAAAATTTAAAGGAATATTAGTAGTGGAAAAATTTAATTTTATTCTGTTAAATAGTTGCTTGGTAGAACAAATAAAAGTAGGGAGGCTTATGCCATAATTTCTCTTTTGAACCCACCATTTCAATGTCCATTCGTTATTTAAAGTTTATTTTTTCTTTTGTATTGTGCAGTGTTCATCGGTTTTGTCTTATAACAGGTTCAGAAGAAGAACCCAGTCCTGTTTTGAAAGCTTTGGAAAGGAGTGCTGCTAGGAAAATGCCTTCCAAAAGTCTAGAAGACATTTCATCAGATTTATCAAGTGAGAATAAAGTTTGCCCCACTGTTCATGCTCCGTCTTAGCTTAAAAGTGCTTATGTGCTGTTCTGTGGCCTGACTGCATGTTGACGTGCACTGAAACTCCTAATACAGGGGTTGACAGATGGGAATAACCTTCCCCAAGTGTACTGAATCAGAGACTCACTCTTAAGTGTCCAGAACACTGCTTTCAAAAATAATGCATGAGGTTTGGTTCCTACACTACTACGTTTCCTTGAATCAAAGCATCCCAGTTTGAGTGTTTACTCAAGTACAGTGTTTTAAAGGATCGTGGCAGCTAGTAGCAATAATGGAATAATAGTAATAGCTAACATCTATTGAATATTATGTGCCAAAAATTTTCTAAGAATTCCACATGTATTAATTCATTTTACCAATACAAGCGCTCTATGAGAGATGAATAATTGTTATCCCCACTTTATAGATAAAGAATATGAAGCTCAGAGAGGTAAAATAGTTTGCTTAGTATCACACAGCAGACCTGGGACTCAAAAGATAACTGTCACTAACATTTGTGAAGTGATAATATTATATGTGACAGTGTTAGGTGTCTAATGAATTTTGCATGATATGGGTCTGAATTAGTCCCTGGCTTCAAGGATTTCTCTCTCTCTTTCTCTGGTACTAGGGCTTGAACCGAGGGGTGCTTTACCCCTGAGCTACATCCCCAGCCCCCAAGCCCTTTATTTTATTTTTTAAATTTGAGACGGGATCTTGCTGTTGTTCAGACCCTTGCTGCATTGCTGAGGCTATCTTTGAACTTGATCACATGATCTTCCTGTCTCAGCATGTACCACCATACCCAGCTCATTCCTTCTTTTCTATTCCCACATTTCTCTTGGATATTGGGTCTATAAACCAAAAGACTACCTAACATACAGTATGTTAGGTACACTATTCCCCACTGGCTGCTGCTTTAATTGGTGAAGGATTTCTTCTGTACTAACAGAAAACATAACATCCATAGGGACCCATGTGCCAGACAAGTGGAACTATGACTTCTAGGGGTTTGGTTCTTACCCTTTTAAAGCTAAAGATATACCTGTGGGATTTCACATGGTTATAAGGAAAAATTGATTAAAAGTTAACCACTGCCAAATTAATTGATTGATAATTGACCATTGGGTTTATTATATATTTTAACACCTTCAGTTGAGACTAAGTAGTCAGAGTTTTAAAAGAAAACTGAAAAAGACGCTTCACTAAATTTCTAAAATTAAGAGATTTCCAGGGATCTAGAAAATGTCCCCAATTTGGAAGGTAGTCCTAACCCTCCCAAGGATTTTAGAATCTTAGGTTTGGGAGGGACCTTAAAGGTCACCCATTTCAAAGTATCCCCCCCCCCCCCCCCCCC
>NW_026000174.1:3498801-3547694 GCF_001458135.2 Marmota marmota marmota
CCCCCCCCCACCCGCGCCAAGCAGGAATTCCCTCTAATGCCTCCTTAACAGGTGGTCAACCCCCATATCCGCCTGGATGCTTCCAGAGAAGGCAGTCCCATCCTTTGTTGGACAGCCTTAATTGTTCTTCCTTATGTCAGTGATAGGCCTTGAAGAAAAAAAACTCAGTGACAATCGTTCAGTTTAGCAAACCTCTTTGTCTCTGAAGCATGGAGCTATTTCCATAGTGCAGCTTTAAAGTATTCAGGAATGTGTAGGGTTAAAAAAAATCACCATCAGCTGACGGGTATTCCTGCAGGCTCCCTTCCAAATACCGATACCCACTCTCACACTAGCCTGCCAAAATTCCACTTAGCAGCTGGTCCCCAGTTACATCTCTTCAGTTGACTTCCCAAGCAAGCCTCCCAGAGGCATATGCAAACGATGATGCATACACACAAATATTTGTTAATGACCATAGATTTGGGGAGGTGTTAGTCATGGCCAGCATCTTACCCTTTCCAGAAGAATAGAGAGGCTGTTGCAGCCCCGTGCTTTCTCCTGCTGTCAGCCAATTGCTTGCTCTGAGCTAACCCTCTAACCCTTGGGAGTCGGTGTGCAGCAGTGTGCTGATGTGTGCTGCATCCGGGATGAAATGGGAGCTCCTGCTATGGCACTGGCTCAAGTAGCTAATCTAAAGAGAAAGTATTTTGGGAAGACATCTTGGTTGCACCCCTCACCGCATCTTGACTAATTACTTCCAAGTCCGGGAGCTTCCAGGGACAATCTCATTGTTCTTTTTCTAAGGGGCAGTCTCGTTAACCATTTATTAATTTCTCCTGAACAGATCAAGCAAAAGTAGATAATCTGCCAGAAGAACTAGTACGTAGTGCTGAAGATGGTAAATATCTTTATGTATTTGCATGTCTGTTTGTGTATTAAGTTCTGGGGTGATTTGTGCAGTTACTCGGACGCAGCTGTTGGATAAATAGAAGAACGTCATTTACCACTATGTGGCGAATAGTGCCTAAGTTATTATAAAAATGGTTCTGACTTGGTACATTTAACACTATTTGTATCTTTATGGCTTCTGCTGGTGAAACCATTGTAAGGATCTCATCAGAGACCCTTGGGGAGCAAGGGTTTTTATAAATATGAAATTGTATTTCTATGCATATGAGCTGATTTTTGTGACTCTGATTTGCAGAACTCCTTTTGAAGGCAAGAAGAGGGGGTGGGTTCCTGGGTTAGGTTATTCCTATATTTAATGCTTAAGGCTCAGCATTTAGCTCTCTTTGTGTACAAATGGTTAAGACTTAAGTTCAGAGGAAAGGGCCCCAGAACAAGGGTGGGGAAGCCTGTCTCAGCTTATGTAAATAGTACAGGCTGAGGATTTAGAATTGATTCTGAATATTAAGGAGCTAGAAGATCTTGAAGCTTATCAATGGGTTATGTATTACTTAATTCAGTTATAAAATAAATAAGGTAATAGTGCCTGGGTCAAGGGGGAGATAGAAATGAGTCTGATTTTTATAGTTCAGAATTTATGCAAATATACAATTTTTATTTTATGCTTTTTTATTTTTGTAAATTGTTCTTACTGTAATCATAAAAATGCATACTCAAAAGAGTTTTCCTATACAAAATGTAGCAATAGAGCTCCTCAAAGTTACTCCTTACTCTTATGTAATAGATTTGTTTTTCTTAACAATCTCATTGAAGCAGGTGGGATAAGGATTTTAATCTTCATTTTGCAGATAAGAAAAGCTCAGAAAAACGAAGTGACTTTTCTAAGCTCCTGTAGCTAGTCAGTCAGGGGAAGGGCCGGGAATAGAATCTCAGCTTCATTGCTCCTAGTTCAGTGTTCCTTCCCATTTCTGTGCTGTGGCTTAGCAAATCAGCAGAAAAGGCTACATATCACCTATGCTGGATGTTAGATTAGGAAACCTTAAAGAGACTAATGAAGCATCACACTGGGATACAGATGGAAAGCAAGCTGAGAACTTGCCGTGTATTCTCCAATTTCAGTTGTGAAAATGATATTTGAGCTTTACTTTCATGTCTGTTTAATTCTTTTGTTAAAATGGTATTTATTCTCAATGTTACTCTTCTGAGTAGATCAAAAAGCAGATCAGGAACAAGATACAAATGAATGCATACCAGGAAGTGAGTAGCGGGATCTTTCTCAAATTACTAAATGTTGCATTCCACATAGTGTTAAATATACTGAAAGAACTAACCCATTAATAACAAAGCATTTATTATTGCTAAACTCCCACAGCTTGTAAAACTATTTCATTTCAATAAGGATTTGTTAAAAACCTTTTACTACTTCTATGTTGAAAGAATAATCTGTGGTTATATTGAGGGAGATTTAAGTATTAAAATATGTGTGTGTGTGTCTATAGATGTGTGTGTGTGTATATAGCTATTGCTATTACTGAGTATTATTGACTTTTGTCAGTCTATCTGATCCTTGAGTCTTTGCTTAAAGTCAAATTGGCACTTTTGATTTCAGTTGACTTTTATGTTACAGTGAGGTCTTGAGTATTCATTTATTGCATTCTCTATATAAGACTGTAGTAATGAAGTGATTTATTACTTATTTAGACCCCAAAAAACTATACAGTTCATATGTATGTAGTATGGTTGTATATGCCTTTTTACATATCTATAAAAGCAAATTTTATTACATCCAGGATTTGAACAATAAATATTCAATGTTAAAAGTCAAGTGAATATCTGAGCCTAAGAAATAAATGTATTCTTGTGGTAACTAATGTCCACCCACTAATCAGTGTCCACTACCAAGCAAAGGTAATGTTTGTTCCCTCTTTTCTGTTCAATTTTAAGGTTACACTACTTAGCTATGATTACTGGCTTAAGGACAGATGATGCATTAAAAGGTGTTTTGGGGGCCTCGCAAAGCATGCAGCTATGCATGTGTGATTCCTTAGCTCCCTAGTTTCAATTGGTTTTATAAACCTAGGCTATGGAATTATGAAGATAATGACACATGCCTGCCCTTGGGTCCACAGCATTTTTAATAATTATAATTTCCCAACATCCTTTGGATGTACTAATAGGCCTTAAAAGGAAAGCAGCTAAATGAAGGAGCCATTTGGTAGAGAAATGATGTGCTGATGTAAGAAGTCAGTGACATCTAGAATGAAATCTGAAACTTTGCTCATGAGGTCTTCCTGCCAGCAGTGAAGGCGCTGAGCTTTGGCACATGACTTGACAAATTCTTAAGCACTGCCTAGGAAAGAAGACAATCCAGGCCTGGCCCTCGTGAGTATCTGCTCTCTGTCTAGCTATTGCAGACAAAACAAGACTTATGCCCTTTAAGAGGTGTTGGATGAAGAGGTTTTTCTAGTTGCTTTTGAACTGGAACTTGCATAAGTTTGGGCATCTGACTTTATTTTTCTTTGTTTTGTTCAATATTTAGTCTGAAGAATGAAAGTAAGACATATGTAGACACATGCTGTATCTTCATACATGACCTCCTAATTGGCTTAGTTATTAGACAAGGCAAATAGATAAATTGCATGCTGGACTCTGGGTCAATTAATTTCTATTTTTGGTAATATTCTCCAAAATTACTTTTAGTATCTTTTCACTAGTAAAATATATATATATATTCTTGCCATAAGACAAGATTAGACATATGATCAAAACCTAAATAATTAAAGAGAACATAAATGTAAAATTGACTACATTTGGTTAGTGAGTATAATTGAGTTTGACCCGCAGAGCATCATGCAACAATATACCTTGAAAACATCAGAAGCAGTGTTGTTATAATGAAAAAGTTTTTATATTCTCATTGAACCATACTGTGTGACCTCATCTTATACTAATATCATTATAATTCACCCCAGAACACACACAAATTGTTTAATGGGAAGTGATTAAAGTAGATATTTTATAAGACATTGTGAATGGATTTTGTTTTATATTGTCCTTTGCAAGTCTAAGTGTTAATTGATAACTGATATGTGAATAAGTTTTTTTCCATTGGATTTCTTTCAATAAAAGATGAGTTTATACAATGTTTAGAGATGAATGTTTAGAAATGTCTTTTGAGTTATACACAGAAATATAGTTTTATTTTTATATCTCTTAATGATGCAAGTTAATACATTTGTATGGGGTTTACAGTATGACAGATTCCCTATCAGATAATGTTAATTTGCTTAGAACATTTTTATAGAACCTACTATGTGTTAGGCTATACCAAGTGCCTTGTCATTTTTTTATTATAAGAATTATGATTCACTGTAAGAAAGGTTTTTCCCCCCCCTTTTTTTTTTTTTTTTTTTGTGTGTGTGTGTGTGTGTGTGTGGTGCTGGGGCTTGAACCCAGGGCCTTGTGCATGTGAGGTAAGCACTCTACCAACTGAGCTATATCCCTCAGCCTATCCCACATTTTTTTTTATTGGTGCATGATGGGATTTGTTGCATATTTGTACATGCAGACAATATACAATATAACAATAGAAAAGTTTAGACCTGGTGATTCTTAAAGAAGAAAATAGTTTTCTAAAGATATGCAAATTCAGGTTAGAACTGATCCTTTTATTGTGTGTTCCAAACCTAGAAAGAAGACATATGCTATATTTTCATATTAAATTCTTAAAAGTATACTAACTTGAGCCATTTACACTTGGCCTTGAATATTGAGACTTCTCTGAGTCAAAAGTGGCTAAATAATTTGTATTTAAAGAAACAATTATTTTAAAATTATACATTTTATAATTGAGTAAGAAACACTATTATTAAAGGAATCCTTATGATCACTAAATAAACAGACCTGTTCTTAGTCATTCAGTAGAAAAGGACACTCTTATTATTGAGTATGTACAAAGATCCTTACTGTCCAGATGAAATAGTTTTTCAGCCTAAGCATGTTATTAATATAGTAGATCTTGAGGAGATGAACCAATAAATTACAGCCCTTGGTTTTCAAAGCTCTGATATGAGAAAATAAGTAAAACCAATTCATATCCACATAATACTTTAATTCAAGTCCAGCTCCAATTCAATAAGAAGTAAGGGTTTTTAATTAATTTTTATTTAGTATTTGGTTCAACTCCTTGCTAGTTTTCTCTCTATATATATAATTTGTAAAAATTGCATGTTGCTTACCTCATAATCATGTGCATGTCAACTATTGTGCTTTTAACCTTTACAAAACGTGTCCATTCATAGATGAAAGAAAAGTGTTTTCAACTTATACCTAATATCTTATAACTGAAAGAATAATTTTGAAATTGAAATGCTGCTGTTTAGTTTCCACAGTGCCTTCACAACCAGATAATCTGTTTTCCCACCCTGACAAATTCAAAAGGATGAGCAAGTCTGTTCCAGCATTTCTCCAAGATGAGGCAAGTTTGTCTTTTTCACCTTCAGAAAAATAAAGCCAGGTTAGTGTGTTTATATTGTACTGTGGCAGAGTCCTAAGAGGTCAGCAGGTTTGACCTTGTTTTCCAAGTCAATGGAGGCAGTGTTGTTGATCCTGGAACAAGGCAAGCTCTGTCTCAGTTGACTCAAACAGTAACTCTTTTTGGTCAGAGAAGTCAGATTGCATAGATTTGGGAATGTGACTTTTGTTTCAAAGTAGGTACAAAATAAGATATCCAGTCAGAAATATGTTGGCATGAATTAATTACCCCTCTGTAGCTTAAAGCTGGTTTGTGCAAGCTTAGTCTAGATAGTAAGACTACCTTGAAAGCATTTGTTATAATAATGAAGTAACAATGACGCAGCAAACTTTCAGGAACATCTACAGGGTGCCAGGGACTTCACCTTAATTTTTTTCATTTAATCATCCAACAAGCCTGAAAAGTAGGTATCATCAGTATTCCCAGAATTTATAGGTGAGGAAACTGAGACTCAGCCAGAAAGGGGTTGCCCAACTCTGGAGCCCAGATCTGATTCCCATGCTGATAACAACTGTATACTACCGCCTCTGGTAAGAACATGACTATTATCATACACTATTCATTGAATTGATATGTATCAGGCACGTAATACGCATTCTGACATTCAGCTCTCACTAACTGTACATGGTAGGTACTATTTTCTCTCTTTTAAAAAAGAGGAAAGAGCCTCAGAGAAGTGAAGCCACCTTCCCAACATTCAATAGCTATTAAAAAGTAGACCTAGGTAACTCAATTGTAGGAAATTGTCTAGCATGTGCAAGGCCCTGGGTTCAATCCCCAACACCATAAAAAGTTAAAACAACAACAACAACAAAACCAGAATATAACAACAAAATATAGATCCAGGACTTTAACTCAGGTGCTTTGACTTAATGAAGATCCCACATTCTTTCTTTTTTAAATTTTTTTTAGTTTTGGATGGACACAATATTTTTATTTTAGTTATTTATTTTTTTATGAGGTGCTGAGGATTGGACCCAAGTGCCTCACATATGCTAGGTGATTGTTCTAACACTGAGCCACAAACCAAGCCCCAAGATCTCACATTCTTGTAGTAAGGTAGTTGGGAGTCTTAGGTCTAGAGTCAGATGTTTCCATTCCTGCCTCTGATAGACAAATTCTTTAGTTTTCCTGAGTCTGGTTTCCCAGTACCTATCACACGAGATTGTGGAGAATCAGTGGCCTAAGTGCAGTAAAATATAGTACAGTGACTAATACATAGTACCTGCTAAAGGTGTATGCTGTTTTTGCTTTTGATCTGATTTCTGATGGTGAAATAAAAGACTTTATTATCAAGCATTTTCTTAGTAGATGGAATATAAGGAAAATTCTGGGTAACATATAAATCATGTTCCATCGCATGCATCCTGGGCATCCTTCTGTCCATTCTGGGGCTTTAGATGAACTGTATCTGCAAATGTTCAGCCCTTGCATATGCTTAAGAGCCCACATTACAGTTTCCTTTGGGAAGAATCTATTAATTTTTTGGAACTAACTTATAAGCTGGAAGCTAATAGTAAATACCCAATGGAGGTTCTGTGGTTTTATACCTTTGTAATCTGCTTTTGTCTTAGTTTGTCATAGGAATGAATCATATAACAATTTGAAAGATAAATTATATCAATTTCTGTTTTTTATACTTTCCTTTTCCCTTCAGTTTTAACCTGTCTCAAAACCCCACACAGAAAGAAGTTCAAATGATTTGGGTTTGTGTATTGAACATGCCAGAAATAAAAGACTTTATTATCAAGCATTCTATTAGTAGATGGAATATAAGGAAAATTCTGGGTAACATATAAATCATGTTCCATTGCATGCATCCTGGGCACCCTTCTGTCCATTCTGGGGCTTTAGATGAATTGTATTATTTTACCTTCCCAACTACATGGAGTTGAACTGGATATTTAAAAAAAAAAAAGAAAAAAAAAGTGGAGATGAAATCAGGTTTTGTTTCTTTGTCCACTGTCCCTTTGAGACTTAGCATCGGTCACACTTGTGTGAAAATCACTGATCCAGTTCAACACAACAAGGTCCCACCCTTCCAATAATTGACTAATTATCTGATTATCTAGGTAGAACATAGTATATAACAGAGGAAAATGGTTATTCAGCATGTGGGGAGAGAATGTGACAACAGAGATATTTAAAAACTATTATTTTTTTAATACTTTAGAAAGGATTTTTTCTCATCCATATAAGTTATTTATTTTATTTCTCTAACTCTTTTATTAATCTTCATTAGAATTGGCATTCATATTTTATTTGTACATAATTGCATGGTCCTGGAATATGTTGGCATGAATTAACTACTCTCCATAACCCCAGGAATTCTTGGACTGCTCCATAAGCTCTCTAACCCCAAAAGGAGCTCATTCTGAATCACAAACTTTGTAGGCTACCATCAAAAAACTTTAGATATAAATATAATGAAATTTGCCACTCCTACTTTCTTGTCCCAGGCACATATTTCTTGGGACATAATTAAAATAAGTATCTTACTGCATTTTAAATTTTCTAAGAAATGTGTTAAGCTCTAATGTAGGTGGAATGTATAATTTTATATGCTCTCCTATAGCAATAAAATGTTAAGCACAATAGACTATAGAAATAATAAGGGGTGGTTTAAAATTTTAGTTGAATAGATCAGTCTAGCATCTCTTTTTCCTAGTTTCGTATTATTTCAATTAAAAAAAGATTTGATTTTTAAAGCTAAGTCTACAATAAAAATGAGAGGAATTAACATTGTGTACTGATAGGATATCTTAGACCTTTCATTGTCTGGGTAATTATGAAAAAAGTTCCCTGGGAAACATAAATATATAATATTTAAAAAGTGACAAGAAGGCTCCTAACAGTGTTGTCTTCTATAGCACTGTGCAGGTGGAAATATCACTTTATTATTTCTGGGTAGCTAAACACTACCCTCCTGGCCTTAGGTGAGCTCTAGTATAGACCACCCACTCCCTCTTGAATCCTATTCCTCCACAATTAATGCTAGCATCCTTTAACCTTGGGAAATGTCATAGATCAGTGGATATCAAGATATCCTTTCTGTCTAAACGGGATTCTGCCCTTGACTCATACCTAATTTAAATACTGTGCATATTATATGATGTTTTGTAGAGTGATGACAGAGAAACAGATACAGCATCAGAAAGCAGTTACCAGCTCAGCAGACACAAGAAGAGCCCGAGCTCTTTAACCAATCTTAGCAGCTCCTCTGGCATGACGTCCTTGTCTTCTGTATGTAACCAAAGGCTCCATGTTAATATCTTTCTGCTGCTCTAAACATTGCTTTGCCTGCTTTGTAAAGTGACCTCCTATTGTAGTTCTTAGACTGTAAGGACACAAGCATTTTCTCTAATCCACAAGGGATTTCATATCCATTATAAATGCACAAAAATTTTTTAAAAAATTTTATTTCTCTAACTTTAAAAACTTCACAAATAAACCTAAATTACCAAGAAGATGAGTCACTACATTTTTCTGTGCAACAAATGGGGTAACTATTATAAAAACTTTATATCAGATATGCTTTTATATATTGTTTACAGACATAGAATTGTACCTATCTTTTTAATAAGCCTGTTAGTAAATATACTGATTCACATAAAAGAATAGGAGAGGTGTCCTTTGTCTTATAGAAGGATGCAGAAAGGGTTATAAAATGAAAACTCCCTAAGTGTAGTTGCCTAGATTTGATTTGAGAGAATTTGACTTTACATAGAACTTCTTGCATACACTGAAGTAGTTGTATGTGCATTTAGTATAGAATGTGCATGTAGTATAGAAATATACATATATAAGTGTATTGAGATATACTTATCTAAATATTTTTATCATATACATACGCATACATATATCTCACCAGGTATGCTAAACAAAAAAGGAAGCTTTGCTTCAATTCTTACTAGCCTTGCATTTCTGAAACCTTTTTAAAGAAATCTATTTAAATTGATTTTCTGCTGATAATCTAATGTATACCCTTGGGAAAGCTTTAAACCCCCTTTCATCAATCATCCATTTTCTACCCTTTCTGACCTCTAAAAGTGCATGGCTCAGTAAGCATTTTCCTAGATTCAGTGGATGGATAAAATTCCTTTTCAGTGCCTTGGAAATTTAAGCAATGTGTCATTGTGACTTGTGGACCTAGAGTTTCTCACATTTTCTGTCTTTAGCATTTTAAATACTATGCATGCCTAAAAATGGAACTTTGAATGCCACCTAGCATGAAATCACCCTCCTTTCAAATGAGCCAGCATGTAAATAACTTAGCATTTCACTTTTCATCTATGTCATTTAGGAACAACTTAAACAAACAAACAAACCCTAACCATGTATATCATGTCATGCTGTCTGTATTGATATGTTCTTACGCCCTGCTAAGAATTAACTGCTTTCGTATAAGCTGGAGAAATAATGCCAAGCAGGGATTATGTCCATAGTTTTTGCTCTGAGACAAACACTGCATGTTTCTGATACTTTCAGGTGAGTGGCAGTGTGATGAGTGTTTACAGTGGAGACTTTGGCAATCTGGAAGTGAAAGGAAACATTCAGTTTGCAATTGACTATGTGGATTCACTGAAAGAGCTGCATGTTTTTGTGGCCCAGTGTAAGGACTTAGCAGCAGCAGACGTAAAAAAACAACGTTCAGACCCGTAAGTACATCTTGGAGTCACCTACTTTCTCTTAGTTTTCGAACTGAATCTTGTAGGAATAAAGAAGAAAATAAAAGAATCAAAAAAAGAGTCTTTGTGTGACTTTGTTAAAAGGACTATTTGAAAAGGTGGAGAGAAATGCTGTTTTATTTACTTTATAAACTTATATGTCAAACATTAAAATTATAAAAATCACAGAGAAACACAAAAAGTTTCAAGTTGGAAGAAACCTTTGAAGACATCTTATCCAATTCATTCATATTATAGATAAGGAAATAAGGGATAGAGAAAACAACCCATATATGTGAATTCAGATAGCAGCAAAATTAAGAATGAAAACTTGAATCCCTGACTCTTTCCAGAACACTTTCAAATTTTTTAATGTTCTATGGTGTAAAAAAATAATTAAGACTTTAGAATGACATAGCTTTCATTACTTAAACTAAGTCCTGCAGAAGAACTTTAGAGAAAATTATTAATTCATATTTTAAATCACAAGTTTGATTGCATTTCATTTTATTTGCAAAAGTCAGATGGTATTCTCCACTCATCCCTTTGTAGAAGTCTAGTTCTTAATTATTGTGCTGGGCCAAACCTAATATTTTTTCTTTCATTTTTAGTGTAAAAACAGTGGGGCCCAATGTTCTTCATTTTTTTAATTGGCTCAATTAGATTTGTGTCAAAATTAAATTTTCCCCCCAAAAAATAACAAAAACTTAAAACAATAACAACAATAAAAACCAAAACAAACAAAAAACTGGAAGCACCGAAGCCTTTTCTCAATAGAAAACTAACCAACAGAATTAAGCACTATTTTAGAGGCACTCTCCCTTCCCCGTACATGATGGGAGGCCAGAAGGCAAAAATGAATTCAGAAAATTTCCCTTAAAATCCTTCAAAACAGGGTTGTGGTTGTGGCTCAGAGGTAGAGCACTCATCTAGCATGCATGAGGCACTGGGTTTGATCCTCAGCACCACATTAAAAAAAAAAAAAAAGGTATTGTGTCCACTTGTAACCAAAAAATAAATGTTTAAAAAAACTTAAACAATATTAAGTGATCTATTCCATTAAAATCCCTTTCAATATCTAATTATAAAGGTGTTGTTGTGAACATTTAGTACTTACTACTTTTCTCCATGTGGTTAAATAATTATTGCTGCTGTAAGTTTTCATTGTGTTTTTTAAAATTAATTAATTTTAATTAGGTATATATGACAGCAGAATGCATTTTGATTCATTATACACAATTGTAGAACAGCTTTTCATTTCTCTGGTTGTACATGATGTAGCATTGCACCATATGTGCAGTCATACATGAACCTAGGGTAATAATGGCATTGTGGTTTTTAGGAGTAGACGTGGAAACATTTTTATCTTCTCTGACCTACTTGTCTATTTTGTCTTATTTTTAGATATGTAAAGACTTATTTGTTACCAGACAAAGGCAAAATGGGCAAGAAGAAAACAGTGGTGGTGAAGAAAACCTTGAATCCCGTGTACAACGAGATACTGAGGGTATCTGTGAACTCTCTTACATAGGAAAATCCTAAATGCTGACCTGTGCAATTTAAATAGCCATGTCTTCTTGGGTAGTATTTACACAGACGAAGTCAGTCACCAAGGAAACAAAGAAAAGAAAGGAATATAAATTTCTGAGAATCTGCTCTGTATGAGAGGCTGTCCATGAGTGTTATATGTGTTATGTCATGCCCTCCCTGTGCATCCCCTGCTGGATGAGGCAAATGAAGCTCAGAGAGAGTAACTGGCTCAAGGTTACAATTTTGATATTTCTCTGTTTAATTTTTTTTTATGATTCCCACTACCCTGAGGAGCAAGTCCATCCTTAATAACATGCATACCAGTCCCTTCCCAACCAGAGCTCTGACCTCAACTTTACTTTTTCATAATCTTTGTTCTAGTCATCTTATATTCCTTTCTGTACTCTGGAGGAAGTACATTTTCTTGACTGCCTTGATTTTCTGTTCTTTTGGGATGGAATAGTTATTCCCATATTTTTTCCCTAACTACCTCCTACACAGTTATTAATACCTCTTCCTATGTTCCTATGTTGTTAAATCCTAAGTTCCTTTGCTGTCTGCTGCCTCAAAAACTTTGTTTTATGATAAACTTATGTTAACACTCAGCACTTTATTCTAGTGGTTTGTTTGACACTAAATTTTATACTCCATGAGGGCTGTGCTGTGTTTATAGTTTGTGTACCTTTGGGAAAATTATATACCTGCATCTCAGATCTGAGAAATGGGGAAAATGATGGTTTGGGGATCTGCAAAAGAACAATAGTAGTACTCACCAGCTGCAGTGGTTGTAGATATTAAAAGAGTTAATATATGTGAAGTGATTAGCACACATTAAACTTTTAACAAATGTTCATAGGTAATACACTGTGTAGGATAGGTGCCAAAAAATGTTTATGAGAAGGATAGATGGATGAACAGATGAATGGAGAATATACCTGGCTCACACACCCATAATTCATTTTCTTCTCCGAAACTCTATCATGCTGTCTTTGTTGTGACTAACAGATCATTTAAAACTGTAAAAAGTGTCATTCATTACTTCTTTTTGAAAACTCTTATTTTTGGGGGAGTGGTACTGAAGATTGAATTCAGGGGCACTCGACCACTGAGCCACATCCCCAGCCCCATTTCATATTTTATTTAGAGACAGGGTGTCACTTGGTTTTGCTGAGGCTGGCTTTGAAATAGGGATCCTCCTGCATCAGCCTCCTGAGCTGCTGGGGTTACAGGTGGGCATCACCACGCCCAGCTGAAAACTCTTTAAGTATTTGATTATCCTCTGGGAAAACAAACAGTTAAATAAATTCTTAATCATCCATGGAGGAATTAGCCACCTGTGGATTTTCTGTAAGCAAGTTTTTAATTACTGTTTAACTGTGATATTCCCCACTACCTTTCTATTTCTGAATCAGCTGGAAAAGCCAGCTAATTTAAATGGTAAATGCAGAGAAAGGCAGGTTTGTACAACCAAAATGGACAGTCATGTAATACATCATAAAGCCAAGTGGAGATTATTTTTAGATTAGAAGTACTATTATTCTTTCTTGATTATATGTAATCAAGGATTGACTTAGATTTGGCATGAAAAACTGTTGGATGACAAATATTCTCTGCTTTATCACGTGAAGCTAGGGAAAAAACAAATTTTTATTGTTTTTTGAAAAATATCTTGTCTTATGGGGATGTTGATAGGGAGGGGTACATGATGGTATATAAGAACTCAACACTTTCTGCTCATTTTCTCCATGAACCCAAAACTGCTCTAAAAAATAAAGTCTATTTGAAATGTGCCTTGTCCTCAAGTAGAAAAAGATAACTAGATTATATTTGATTTGCATTTTTAGACTGAATTTGATTTATATTATATCTAGTCTGAAAACATCCAGCAAACATTGAATACTTGACTTTTGTTTTTAGAAAGCTATTACCAGCTATGATATTTGAGCCATAGTCTACTTTTCCTGGGTGGGGGGACGGGGTGGGAAGAACATCAGCTATAATGAAAGATGAATTTTAGCTCTTTGAAATAAAATACTTAGAATAAGATGACTTTGCAATATTTTTGAGACTTGAAATCTAACAAATGAGAAAATCTGATCTATGCAGATGACTTTCTCTTCATTTCTGTGTCATGACTTTGGAGTAAAGTAATGTTATTCATTGTTTAAATTTCTTCTTTGAACTGCAGTATAAAGTTGAAAAGCAAATCTTAAAGACACAGAAGCTGAACCTGTCTGTTTGGCATCGGGATACCTTTAAGCGCAATAGTTTCCTGGGGGAGGTGGAACTTGATTTGGAAGCATGGGACTGGGACAACAAACAGAACAAGCAATTGCGGTGGTACCCGCTGAAGCGGAAGGTAAGTTGAGGTCCATGTTAGGTTGGTTGGTGTGTGACCTGATATGTAGGAAAAAAGTTTAGTGACTTAATTTATGGTGCTGATCTATAGTTTAGAGTCATTTTAAATTAGTGTGAACTTATTTAGCTTCTACATTCTGTGAAAAAAGAGGAAAAAGAACTATAGGGAGAATGTTTGGATCCTTTAACAACAAATATTTCAGAGACTTTAGGAAGGTCATTTAAATAATTCGTTTCTTTGAAAATTGAGATGTACTTTTAACCTAGCATTTGTTCAGATTTGATGAATGTTTCATGAGTTACTTGAAAGTATGTTATTTGGTTGTTGGATGTAATGTTTTATATCAATTAAGTCAATAATGGCTGCCAAAATCTTTTATATCTTGTATCTGTATACTATGAATTACTAAAAGAGATATGATTATGGATTTGTCTCTTCTTTTAATTTGCTGTTTATTTTTAGTTTATCTTACTAATACCTTGAATTGGCTAAGGCACGAGGATGGTGAGTTCAAAGTCAGCCTCAGCAGAAGCCAGGTGCTAGTAACTTAGTGAGACCCTGTCTCTAAATAAAATGCAAAATAGAGCTGGGGATGTGGCTCAGTGGTCAAGTGGCCCTGAGTTCAATCCCCAATACCCCTCCCCGCAAAAATGGTTTTATTTTTCTGATGGACTACTATTATTTTAAAATATCCTTTTTTACCTCTAGTAATACTTCTTGTCATAAAATATGTTTTCTCTGTATAGCTCATTCATTCAGCTTCCATTGGTTAGAAGTTTGTTTTTATCCTTTGATTTTCATCCTTTCTGAATTCTTGTAGTTATGGTTTTATAAGCAATATTTTTAATTTTTTTGGTCAAAATATTTGTCTTTTAATTAGATTACTTAGTGCACTTGCATTTAATGTAATTATTGACATATTTGGATTCAAATCTTAGTATTTCTTTTTTTTTTCCTTATTTCCACAATCGCCTTCTTTGGGAGTAATCAATTATCATATAATTCCATTTTCCCTTCTATTAATATATCATTTATAGTTTCTTTTTCTTTATTGATTACTGTAGAAATTACATTATTCATCCTTGCATTGAAAGTGTCTAGTATAAGGGCTAGGGGTATACTTTAGTGGTAGAGCACTTCCCTAATATGCACAAGATCCTGGGTTTGATCTCCAGTACAACACACACACACACACACACACACACACACACAAAAGTGTCTAATACAAATAAGGATTTTTACCACTTCCAGGACAATGAAAGAAACCAAGACTATTTTAACTCTATTTATTCATTCTCTAATATTTGTAGTATTTTATCATGTTTTAAAAGAAGACATTTTGTTTTATATAATCTGTACATTTAGATTTGACCATGTTTCCTTTCTTACTTCTCTATATCTTTTTCTGCATCTCTGTGTAGTTATTTTTTGTGTTTAAGACTTCCCTTTCGGGCTGGGGATGTGGCTCAAGTGGTAGTGTGCCTGCCTGGCATGCGCGAGGCGCTGGGTTCGATCCTCAACACCACATAAAAATAAAATAAAATATTGTGTTCACCTAAAACTAAAAAATAAACATTTTTTTAAAAAGACTTCTCTTTAGTTTACTTTAAGTTCTTCTTTACTGGCAATGGATTCTTTCAAATTTTCTTTGTATTATACTATCTTTTTCACATTAGACTTTGAAGGATATTTTTGCTCAGCTGCTAGGTTGTCAGTTATTTCTTTCAGCACTTGCAGCTGTCATTCCATTGTATTCTGACTTTCATTTATATTGCAAAGTCAGTTATTAGTCTTATTTTTGTTTCTTTGAAGTGTATGTATTTGTTTCTTGTCATATTTTAGAATTCTTTTTCCTTTAATTTTTAGCAATTTTACTATAATAAACTGAGTGTAGTTTTCTTTGTATTTACCCCTTTTTTTTTTTTTGGTTCACCAAGTTTCTTAAATCTGTGTCTTGGTGTCTTTCATCAATTTTGAATATTTCTCAGCAATTATTTCTTCAAATACTAATTTTGCCCTACTTTTTCTCACTCTCTCCTTCTGGAACTTCCAATTACATATGTGTTTATAACTTTTTACTCTATCTCATGTCTCATATTCTTTTCTGTATTTTATATTCTTGTTTCTCTATGCTTCAGGCTATTTTTTGGCAACCTATCTTTAAGTTCAATAATTTTATCTCCTGCTTCTACTCTACCATTTAAACCCATCAATAACAGAAAAATTATATTTTTCAGATTTAGATTTTCATTTGATTCTTTTGATTCCTTTTCACTCATAAATAGTATAACTATAGTAAAGTTATTACAAGCATGTATTCAGTATTTTAATCATGTGTCTCTCCTATTTCTTTTTAAATCCTGATTTGATCATTTGGGCCTTTGTCTTGGTGTTCCTGTTCACTTTTTATTGCATGAAAAAGTTTAAGAATAATTTGAAACGGTATACTTTACTCCTGAGGGATAAAATACAGACAGACCACCTCAATCCAGTCTGAGAGTGAGCTGACAATTCAAGGATATGCATTTCCCAAAAGTTCCCAGGCAATGCTGCTGCTGCTGACCTAGAGACCATAAATTGAAAGCCACTAGTCTAGGATATTTTCCAGTGTCATTCCTTCTTAGGAGATAATCTATCCCAATTTTTGTGCCCCCAGCCCCATGAGATTGCCAAAAGCGCTGCTCAGCTCAGCAGTGTCTTTCTGCCAGACTTTTTATGCTCTTAGTTTGGCACTATGTAAAAATCAGCTAATTCTTCAAAGTGAAAAGCAGAGAACAATGTTGGGCTCTAAGATCTTGTCCATTTGAGTCCTTTTCTGTCTCAATTATTCTTTTTAATGCCTTCAAATTTATTTTTTATTTTTTTTAAATCTTAGTATGAGTGATGGTGTAGTCTAAGCCAGGCCATCAGAGATAGAAATGATAAACATATATAATGTCAACCATTATTTAGTATCATAATAAAACAGTTCCACTAAGAATATAGTTCCCAAATATTGCATCAAAATCATTTGAGGCACCTATTTCTAGTCCTACCCAAGGTCTGCTGAATCTGAATTCCTCAGAAAGTGTCAATAGCATTTCTGATGCATATACATATTTTGGAACTAAATAACCATATTTGAAAGTAAAACTCCCCCCTCCATGCTTGAAAATAACAGATATGCATATTAAAATTTTTTTGTCCAGTCTTTGTAATTCTTAAACTCCTATGCATTTGGTCTATAATAATCAGGTTAATACAACTTTGAAAATGAGCTGACTTGTTCACCCCACCTTCCCATGCTATCTCCCATATTTCTTTAAAGAAAGAGAATGCAAATTGTTTTATGTGCTGGTTGAATGACTAACAAAATTTATGTGTTTTGATAAAATTGAAAGCATCTCAGGACACCTCTCCCATCTCCAAACAAACCAATCTGATTTCTCCACCATCTTTGAGACTAAAGGCCATGAAATGTTTACTGGGTGCTCTGCAGGGTTTTCTAAGATTCACAGCTTTGTTTTCCAAGTTACAAAAATAATAGTCTAATTATGATGCAGAGGAAAATTTTAAAGTAGCGTGAGTTATACATAGTCATAGAACAGGTATGGCCCTGTAACAAAGTACCCACAAACAGGATAAAATATCTGTGACTCACACTTGCTGATATTCCTTTATTTTTCAGACAGCACCAGTTGCCCTCGAAGCAGAAAACAGAGGTGAAATGAAGCTAGCTCTCCAGTATGTTCCAGAGCCAACCCCTGGTTTGTACTGATTTTCTATTCAGAGCCATGCTCTTTGCTTATCCCTTATCTCTCCAAGGATTTATTCTGTTATATTTTCAAAGATGAAGCTCTAAAAAAAATTACTAAGTTAATAAATGTATAAACCAAATGAATCAATTCTCTGTTGTAAACTAGATAATTCATTTTTTATTGTTGTGGCAAAAAATCATATAACATCTTAACCATTTTTAAGCACATCACTCAGTGATGTTAAGTATATTTACCACTTTGTGAAACAGATCTCCAGAACTTTTTCATTTTGCTACTCCGAAACCCCACTTTTCCCCTATTTCAGTGCTGTTTTCTATTTCTATGAAAAATTCTAATTTTTTCAGTCCATTGTTCAATTCTTATTTTAAGTTTCCCTTCACTCTTCAAAAAGTTTTATCTTCACCGTGTGAATGACCATTCCTTTATTCATAATTTGGGCCTCATGATAATGCTGTGATAAGAATGGAACTTGAGTATACTTTTTCACAGGTAGGAATTGGAAGAATTCATAGAAAGTCCTTAAGAAATCAGAGCTTACTGGTCTTCCATTTTCAGTCTTATTAACTTTTTTTTCTCAAGATTACTAATCACATCCTTGACATTAGGGCCTCAGGTCTTCAGTTCAGTTTAGGAGTTAAAAAACTGGAAGGAACTAAATGCCAGGTCCTATCCCCACCCTGTTTCCCAAGAAAGTTCCCCAGGGGGTTATCCTTAAGAGTCTGTAGGAATGTTATGGTTGAAACTAGTGGTTACAGATTCAAATGTTTTCAGTAACAAGGTAGTAAAGTTAGTGATATGAAAGAAATAATGGAGGTGAGGGCAGTAGCTGAACTAGAAAAGGTATTCTAATTAAGTTTAAAAAAAAATCAGAGGGCAAGCAGGGCACATCTTTAGGCCAGAATCCTGCCAGACATCATCTTGTAACTTCTGGATCTTCCTAAAAGGCAGATTTTTTTTTTTTTTTTTTTTTTTTTTGCATATGATTTGTATCCTGTCACTTATGGGTCAACATGCATAGAAATGCTAACTTCATTGCTCATTTTCCCCTCTGTCTCTTTGTGGTGTGGACCAGGAGAATGGAATGTTGTGGTGGGCTCTACTTTGTCTGAGTCTCCCTTATGTAGGTTTTCTTCCCTGGGATGACTTCCTATTCTCCTCAACCTATCCAAGCCTTAGATGAAGTCCCATCTCCTCCCTAATGCTTTTGCAGACTATATTAGCCTTCATTGACCACATTATTTTCTAGAATATTGCAATAATAACTTGGCATTTCACTTTACATTGCATTTTATAGTTTTATTTGAACTAATCTCTCCTGCTTAACATTTAATCTATACTCCAAGGGTATAAATTATTTCTTGTATATCTAATGACATTCCAATCACAGAGATGAACATATTATAGATGATCATTAAGTACTGTTTGGTTTACTGATTGAGCTACACGATCCTGATATTGTTCCTCCGTCCATGTGTACCCCATCTAGACAGCAACTTCAGACTAAACCAGCTTATTGGCAATTATCCATAATATTAGCTAGTATGTATGCATGTGCAATATCCCTATAAAATACAAACACTTTCAACAAGAGAAATGGCTATAACTTAGCTAGAACCTGTTTGGTTACTTCATACTCAGATACATTTAAATTTCCTTCTATCAGCACCAATTGATAATGGTGTTAATATTTGAAAGGATTATGTATTTCATTGAGATATTTTTAATATAGCTATAAATGGATAACTCATATTCCTAATATCTGATCTTGTCAAACCAAGCAAAACTCTCCAAAAAAGGATGAAATACTGTGTACTTAGAATAAATATGATTTTTTTTATTCTTATAAATTATTTTTATGGAGTTCTCTGAGTTTAGTGCAGCTGGACTATGAAAGATAGAGTTAGGCGTATATAGGTTTTGTCAATTTGATACCATCAAGCACTAGCTAGTAGCTAGCATTCCTGTGCTAGACCATTTTCAGGCTGATACCTTTGGATGCAATGTTGCCAAAAGAGAAATGTAAAACTTTTTTCTATTTGTTCTCTACAGGTAAAAAGCTTCCTACAACTGGCGAAGTGCACATCTGGGTGAAGGAATGCCTTGATCTGCCACCACTAAGGGGAAGTCATCTAAATTCTTTTGTTAAATGGTAACAGCATTAATGACTCAGTCTTCTTCAGTTCTTCTATAGACTAGCCTTTGCTGGCTGGTTTCAGTTTTCTGTATCTGTGATGTTTAAATTCATCAATTATAGTTTAAATGAATTTACCTGGTATAATGGTGATTTAAACTAGAGGAATCTGTAACATGAACTTCCAAATATTCATTTAGTTTTAAAATCATAAAACTAAGAGGTCATACGTACAAATAAAACTAGAGACCTCAAGCTCAGCTAAGCAACATCTTCTAGAGGTATAACTGTTGGTGAGGGCAATGATTAATACAAAATAATTTATCAAATTTCTAATGGTGGGATGTCATTCTCCTTGACTTCTTTGTAAGCAGGAAGCATTCCTCCTTTCCTTTGTCCCCATGTTTTTGATCCATTTGCAAAGGACTCTTGTATCAGACTGCAGATATTTGGAAAATAATTTGCTAAGCAACCCCCTACTAAGAGTTAGCTCATAGAGCTTAAAACTGTTTGGGCTTTTAAAGGGTAAACTTTTTTCTCTGTTATGTGTAAAAAGTGACTGGAACCTAGTAAGTAATAACTGAATAGGTATTATGATGATCTAACTCTCTCTAATTTTATCTATATAGAGTCTATAGAAGACAAATTGTAGCTATTTAAATATATGTGACATAGTTTTAGGTATTTATGACTTTATCATCTTCCTGTGTATACTCTTCATAGTTATTCACAGTTATTCACTGGTAAGAGTTTTCAGCTCAGGTCAATCTCCCATTGTGAGACCACTTTCAGATCTTCTTGCCTTAACAAGAAGCATTATGCATTAAATTCCTTCAACTATTACCATAAGTAAGACATAAGTAATTGAAAAAAACACATTTTTTTTTTTATTCCCAAGGTCAACCTAGCAAGTTGATTTCTTTTTTTCAAATGTGTATAAGAGTAAGTCTTTATGCCACCATAAAGCATTGGGATAGACCATGCTTCTAAAATTTAAGAAATCCTCAAGCATTTGCTACTGTATAAAGCACTTACTTACCACAGACACTGAACTAAGCATTTTGCATGTTTTATTTAATTCTAAGATCAACCTTATGAAGTCAGCAACACCATTCCCACTTTGTAAACCAGAAACAAGTGTCTGAGAGGTAAAGCAACTTCCCCTAGAATGAACAGCAAATAGGTGGCAGAGTCAAGATTCAAACCAGGTCTGGGCAACTTTGTCCAGGTCTTTGCAGCATAATGTATCTTCTCCTACCCTCCCCCAAACCACCAACACTCTCTCCATACCTTTTCCTCCATTGCTGACCTTTAGTAGCTGTGCTGAAGTATATTGAAAGAATAAGTGTTCACTCTTACACTCTTATTAAAATGCTCTCACAACAATGCCTCTTTTTAAAATTTTTTTGTAGTACCATCCTTCCAGACACAAGTAGAAAAAGTCGCCAGAAGACAAGAGCTGTAGGGAAAACCACCAACCCCATCTTCAACCATACCATGGTATACGATGGGTTCAGGCCTGAAGATCTGATGGAAGCCTGTGTAGAGCTCACTGTCTGGGACCATTACAAATTAACCAACCAGTTTTTGGGAGGTCTTCGGATTGGCTTTGGAACAGGTAATGTTTCTTACATTTTAAATTCTCCGTGAACCAAATTCCCCTGGAGACACTAGAGGGTTGTTTGTTGCTTTGCTTCTTCCTAGTGAAAATAGATATCCTGTCTCCATAAAGTTTAATGAAATGAATGAGTGAAGGGATGTCAGGCTGTATGCCAATGGCTTTCAGTATGAGAAATAACAGGGTGTCCTGTCTGTTGATACAGAGCTTAATTTATTGTTGGTGGGAAGGGTATGGGGAACAGAAATGTCTATATCACTCTTCTACCTTGAAAAAATATTTATGGTCCTTTGAGACTAAAGGTGTGTTTTTAATAATAGCAACTAACATTTATAGAGCACTAGTCACTGTATTCAGTGCTTTATTTGCATTATTAATTAATTTAATCCTCATAATAGTTCTATGAGGTTATTAATAATATACTTCTCAAAAGAACTGATATTCCAAGAAATTAAGTAACAGAGCTAATAAGGGACAGAGCCAAAATTCAAAATTGAGTCTGCTAGGTGCCAAAGCCTAACCACACTTGCAGAATCCTCCAAACCCCTCTATGCTGCTGACAAATTGTTATCTGTTTTATATTCATATGAAGAGAAGTACTTGGTCTGAGAATGATCTCAAAAATGGGGTC
Organism: Marmota marmota marmota; assembly: GCF_001458135.2. Lineage (NCBI taxonomy): Eukaryota > Metazoa > Chordata > Mammalia > Rodentia > Sciuridae > Marmota > Marmota marmota. The sequence goes on from NW_026000174.1 coordinate 3,520,918, forward strand.
TACTCAGATGGTCAAATAGTTCTTTTTTATGTGACGTCCCAGATCTGCTTTCTGGTTATATTAAAACTCTTTATAGATGTCTTCTATTAGTGCTTATAGTTAGGGAATAACAACACCGCTCCCCCCGCAATACCATTTCCCCAATGGGCTATTCCATTCTAAATGCAAAGTTCCCCCAACACATACCTTCTTTTTTTTTAATTGTTAAATCAGGTAAAAGCTATGGGACTGAAGTGGATTGGATGGATTCTACTTCAGAGGAGGTTGCTCTCTGGGAGAAGATGGTGAATTCCCCCAACACTTGGATTGAAGCAACACTGCCCCTCAGAATGCTTTTGATTGCCAAGATTTCCAAATAAGCCCAGAGCCTACTGCTCCTCCGCTGAAAACTACTACAGAGGTCAAATTGGATCTTGAAAATCTGACTACATGGACAAAGATTCTCACTTCCTTCTGTTGCCACCAATAAAGACTACACAGCATGTTGAAGTCATCTGCATGTGTTTCTTGGATTACAAGGGCCCAAGGGACTTAAATACTGACAAGATATGTGACTTACTTGTGACTCCAACATTAAAAGAGATACCTGAGCAAGTTAGAAAAATTGAACTGTTGCTGCTGCTTCAAAGATTTTTCTGCCAAAAATTATTTCATTAGGAGTATTTTTAACCAACAGAGTGTTCTGGTTTCACACCACATTTGTGTTACGGTTAAACCTGCCACTTGATTATCGCAAACCCCTGCAAGTACTGGTACTTGTAAATAGGTAGATTGTAGAAAAAAGTAACAAAAATACTCCTGGGGTAGCCTTGGAGAGGAGCAACATCGGTTATGACAAAGAATTACACAATAAGATAACTATTTACCCTGTAATCTCCAATAATCTGGAATTCCATGTTAGGGCAATAAGAGGAACATGACTGAGCACATTTCTACCTTGAGAAACTGCTTTTTCTTTCCCCCAGTCTCAAGTGTACTTTGGTGCCACCCACTGGCCATAAGTGGAATTCAGCTCTTGGTTTATTTTGGCTTAATTTGAAAGTAGGTCTCAAGTCTGTATTTTGTAATAGAATATGTTTTAAAAAACTTTGCCTATATATGATTGCTTTTCCCATAACTTTATTATATTAAAGCAGTATAATGGTAGCCACAGATGTGCTTTGCAACAAAGTTTTAATTAGAATATAAATTGTTGAATTTTATTGTATTTCCTATATATGTATAATTTTCATAAAATATTTTGTAAAAACCCTTAGAATAAATTATCATATGATTTACATTGTGTTGGCAAATTAGCCTGGCTTTGTACTTTAAATGAAACCCTTTATAAGTAGGAATCATAAAATCTAAATTGCCTAAAAAGTCTTATGAACTTGGGCTAATATTATTTCAGTCTTCACTGTAACTTTTGGCATTATTTCCCCCAAGCAGACAGATAATATAGGTTAATATTTATTCTTAAAAATTTTTTCTCCAGAGAACTCTTGGGATGATTTTAGTACATGAAATGTTACTCCTCCTTAGGACTCAACTAATTTGCTTTTCTCAAAACAAGTGCCGATTTAATGTAGGTTTGATGAAGCCTAGGTAATAAATGAGTATGGGGTCTTACAACAGGTATCTAGTAAATGTTATCAAAACCTCTAACTGCTCGCCTCCTTGCCCAAACAGATACTAGATGGCCTTGTGTCCACTTGTCAGTAAGAGACTTACCTAGGACAACACCCCTTCCACTGTCTCTCTAGGTCTTTTCTGGGAGTATTTAACTCTATTCTCTTTGACCTTAAAGAAGGGAAAGATGAGTTAAGTAGAGCTCAGCCTGGAATGCAGTAACCAGCAGTGTAAATCCCATCCTGGCTTGTCCATGTCACAGAGTGGACAAGCTCTTCTTTCTGTTACATGTTCAACTACCTCCTAGCATCCAGCCAACTCTGGGGCACTAATGCGATAGGTTCTAGTATGCACTGACCTAGGATCAGGATTGCCTGCATCTTCCCAAACACTGGGGTGGGCAATAGAACCACCCACGTGTCTTGCATCTATCCACAGGGGGTTTCACACATTTTCTTCTGGAAAGGAAAATCCAAATTATAAATTTGATCTTATCTTACCACAGAAGAAGGCTAAGTGTGAGCTTCATGTATTTTAAAATGTAAGCAGCCTGAAATCTTCTGTAAAATCAGGTGGAAGGGTTTTTTTGAGCCAGTGTGACTCTTAGGTAAAGACTTGCTGATCTTTCAAAGCATGCTTCCTGAAACTGGAGGCATTTCCCTGAACTGCATGTTTTAGGGCCTTTTAAATCCCCCCCGCCCCCGAAACCTAACTGGAAAAAAGCCCAACAGGGGGATTTATTGGACAGACACTGGGTTAGCTCATGGAATTAAGCAACTGCTTCAGAAACCTAGGTTAATTTGGGGACTTGCAGACTGAAAGTAGGAACTCAGATGCTATCTTTTCTCTCTCAAGGAGTGGGAAATAGCACCTCAGGTAGCCCCAGCATCACAACTTCCCAGTTAGATTACTTGTCCTTAGGTTCTATTTGAGAAATCTCTGAGAGAAACTGGCCAGGTTTGCATCACATTCCCACCATGGAACCATTCACTGTGGCCAGGAGTAGAGGCAGTAAGGTTTCATAATTAACCCGTCTTCAGTAATGTGCCTACCCTGTGGCCTTGGGGAAATGGTCCCTAGTTAGAAGAATAGAGTGTTGTTTAAACATGGATGGTAGAGAAATGAAGAGTAGGGCATTCATGCCACTTTTGTCTCAAAAATATTTCAAAAATTTTAAATGAAGTAGTACATCTAAGAATCTTCTCTGGTGACTCCTTCCAGAGAGGCCTAAATTCCCCCATCCACCATGTCTACTACAACTTCTAAGGAAGTAGTAGTAATCCTGAGGACCCCATGGCCTGCTCACATGACCTAAGAGTCCACCAAAAGCATGATTACTATTAACCTACCACTCTTCCATTCTCCCAACCTATGGTTCCCAGATAATGTGCTTGGTCTTCTTTTTACATATCCCTGTCATTCATACTTACCATCAAATAAGAAGTTCCTGAACATCTGCTTTCACTAGCATTCTCATTCCCATTCTGCTTTGGGATCGCTCTCCTATCTCCTCTCCTGTCTCCACTCCCTCCCAGGCTTATGCACTAATTTCTTTCCTTTATTTCATGAAACAAACTGTGTCCCCACACACTTAATCGAATTACAGAACATTCCTTCTGATTCTTTGGCTAATTTGTTCCAGAAAACCAGTTTTCCTTTAGCTTCATGAAGAGAAGACTCTCCCATATCCAGTACCTCAGCTAGCATGTAGGATCTGATTTCAGACCTTTGCTTCTTTATTTACCTCTTTTTCTAAAAATATGCCATCCAGTTACATCAGGGAATGGAGAGTAATGGTTAAGTAGCTTCCAGAAGAAAGGATTTGGATTTGAATCTCCCGGTTAAACCACTTAATGGCAGTGTGACCTTGGGCAAATTACCTAACTTCTCCATCTTGTCTGTTGAAGGGGGGATAAAAAAGGAACTTGTATTTATTCTGTAGGCAAAAAATACAAGAATCAAAGTGTTCATGCTCAACAAATAGTTCTCAGAAGAATATTTGCTGTTATCATTATCCCCTTCACTCCCTCTTATGATCATCTACCATCCTTCCAACTAACCTCATTTAGTTGGCTCCACAGAATAGGGAATATGTATCAAACACCCTGGATTCTTAGTACCTTGACCTTGATTTAAATGTCCTTAGCCTCCATTCCCTTTCAGCCACATGTATCTATGAATTTCATAGGTATAGTTCCCTATGACCTGGAAACTATTCTGTCTCTGAAACATTAAATCCAAACATCCCACTCTGACTAAAATCTTCTATACTTTTAGTTCATGATTCTTTAACATCTATTCTTAAAATGCATCCATAAAGCTGGGCGCAGTGGCACATGCCTATAATCCCAATGGTTTGGGAGATGGAGACTGAGGAGATCTCAAGTTCAAAACAAGCCTCAGCAAAGTGAGAGGCTAAGCAACTCAGTGAGACCGTGTCTCTAAATAAAATACAAAATAGGGCTGGGGATGTGGCTCAGTGGTCAAGTGTCCCTGAGTTCAATCCCTGGTACCGCCCCTCCCCACCCAAAAAATGCATCCATGATTTCAGTCCCTAAAATCTCTTATCAGTTGCTTCCCATTATCATTCCTCTCTCCAGTCAGCCACTTTCTTACCAATAGCCTTAACTTACTCCCATTTCTTTCCACTGAATACCTACCTCCCAGCACTATCACAGATTACAGCCCTACATAAGTTCAACTGAAACACTCTTCTCTTATGCCCTTAGTTAGAGAAAAATCACACACCCACCCTGCCTGCAATATATATGAGAAACTGACAGAGAAGATAGTGTTGGTAGCTTTACATCTGTAATATTTTGTTTGTTTTTTGAGATCCTATCTAGTTCCTGCCACTCTTACTTTGATTCCATGAGTTTCCTCAATGCTCTGTGAGGCAATAAGTCCCCATTAGCTTGGCCAAACCGAGTTGAGTTTCTGACAAAATAGTCTTGACTAATACTCCCCTCTTCATCAAAGACTGGTTTACACCCTTCCTTCTGTCTACAATATACTTGGTTCTTACCATTGTATTCATAAGAGGAGTGATATGTCTGATTTCTCCAAGATTACATTAGCAGTTATCACACTGAATTGCTGATAGTATTTGTGTGTCTCCGTCACTAAGCTGTACTCATCTTGAGAGCTGGAATTGCATAATAGACATAATCATTTCTCAGTACATGTGAGACGAATGAATGAGCAAATGAACAAACGAAGTGTGACTTAAGATTATGGGCTTTGTTATAAAAAGATCTGGATTTGAATCTGTCTTTATTATTTATTCTCTGGGTTATCTGGTGGCAATTTGCTTCACCTCTCTGAGACTTGTTTTTTTTTTTCCCCTATAAGCTATAAAATATAGACATAAATGCCTGGTTGGCCAGAATATTGTTGGGATTAAAAGAAGATGTTCAAATGCCCAATACCATGTATTTATTCTATTTAATTTTAGCTCAAAAAGGAAAAAAAAAATCCTTTGGGACAAAGTTTATAGTATCATATTAATTTTAAAAAGAAAGACAAACTCTCTCCATGGATAGAAACTCTCTCCATAGATAGATAGAGCAATCAACATTTTAATAAATAAAAAACATTCAAATAAAAAAGAGATTGAAATACTCAACAAAGGCAGGTAGAGGAGACTCATTAGTTTCCATTAGGGAAAGCAATGGTCTGCTTTTATGCTGGACTTTTGAGAAGGGAATATTCTGGAAACTTTCAGAATTGAAGGTATCTGGAAAAAAAAATAATTGAACAAATAAAATAATCATGACACAGAGGAGCTAAAGGTGATCATTAAACTTCTTTGAGGAGAATGAAGGTATTTATTTTGTTAAGTATTCTTAGCATCTAGCACTTTATATTGCAAATACTTATTGAATTAAATTAATGAATCTTGTGATATTCTCATCCTTGATAAGTAATCTGTGGATATAATGCTACTTAAACTAATTTTTATATAAAGAAATATAAACATTTTTTTAAATGTGAAAAAATGATGTCACAGACAAATATTTGCTGAGTGTTCACTGTATGTAAGGAACTTAGAAAGTTAAAAACGAGGGGGAAAGCATCCAAACTCTCATTCTGAAGAAACAACTACTATTCATATTTTGAGTATTTTTCTGTCTTCTTTTCCTTTTCTTAGGAAATATATTTAAAGAATTCTTTTTATTACACCATACAACTATATATATATATATATATATATACACACACACACACACACACACACACACATATACACACACATATATATATGTATAACTATATATATATAAACTATATTTATATATATAAAGTGATCAACAAATAAAATTTTCAATATATTTAAAATTAGAAAAAGAGCATTGTAATTTTCTAGTTACTTTCCTTTTCCTTAAATATCCTATGTTTGACATTTAAGGAAAAGTGAAAAAGAAATGAATTCTGGTAAGTATAATTCACATTTTTAAATCTTTGGAATCTACTTTCACAAAACTTCAATATCCTATAATGTCAATACTTGTTAAAATTTCAGCTTAGAAAATCTCCTTGCCTTCCTTGTATAGACAAGAAATTCATGATTTGGGAAGTGAGACTTAAACTTTAAGACTGAAGGAAAAATCTGGAACTCTTCTTTTGGATCTGTTTTGTTCCCAGTGAGATGTGAAGCATTTTAAAAATCCATCTGACATCTATAATGACACAGGTTTTTCTTTATCATCATGACTTAGGAGATATAAAGTTGGACCCCCAGAAATAGTGATTACAGGGATAGTCAACTGCTTTGTCTATCTTAGCATTAAGATTATTCTAAATAAGTTTTGTTTCTTATTAAAGTTATCTAACATAAATATTTGCTGTGTCATTAAGATTTACCTATAAATGATGTTTAATGGCTATACAATATACTGTTGTATGAACATATCATAATTTTCTTAACATTCCACTCTTTGGGATGTTTAGGTTTCCAGCTTTTAGTTAATGTAAACCATATTGTGATGAAAAGCTTTGAGCAAAATGTTTTCTTTCAGATTATTTTCCTAGCAAAGATTTACCTAAAGGGCAATTTTTAGTTCAAAAGACATAAAAATGTTTTAAGTTCTCAATATATACAGTCAATTGATTTTCACCAACAGCATGTACCTGTCCTTGGTAGTCATAAGGGGAAATTTTTTTTACTAATTTGATAGATTATATGGTATCTAATTTTAACTTGCACTTGTTGGATCATTGTTGAGACTCAGTTCTTGGTCATTTTTATTCCCTTTTTTTGTGAATTTAATTATCCATTTCTCTTTTTAACATGTTAATGTTTTATTGGCATTTATAAGCCTTTATAAAAATGTTAATTTCGTCTTACATTTATTAGGGATATTCTCATTCATTCTCTCTCTCTCTCTCTCTCTCTCATTGGAATTCCTTCAGCACACATTTATCTGAGACTCTCCAATGTGCTAGACACTGATGTAATCATCAAGGAAGAAACACCTGCCATGCTTGATCTCAGAGTCTAATTAGATCATCTCATAGTCTAACGGGGGAGGCAGGCAGGTAAAGCAATGATTGTAATAAATCTTTCACAGGCTGCACTAAGAGTACAAATAAAGCTATAGTGGATATGCTAAAAGAGGTATGTGGACAATTCCACATGTAAGGGCCACAAATCCCTTCCCAGAAAAATGATTCTTAATTAAGTATAATAAGTTTAGTAAATTAGCAGAGTGACAAGCTCCAAAGTGGGACAAGGCATTCCAGACAAAGCAACACCTTTCCACCAGGCCAGAAACCTGGTTGGTACGGGAAACTTCTGTATTTGGATTTGCTAGAAAGTAAAATGTCAGGCAAGTTCAGAGGATGAAGGGACTGGAAAAACCTCAGAGGTCACATAATTTTAAAAATTACAAGTAACTACAGATTTTCAATGAAGTCTAATCAAGCTGCTTTCTTCTGTTCTCTTACATAATGTCTAAGAAAGTGCTTCTTGGCCCAAGATTGGATGTTTACCTTTTCTTTTACTAGAAGAAAATACTTTGATTTTACTTTACCTTACATTGGACTATTTAATCCATCTGAAATTGACTTTGATGAATAAGAAAGTAAGCCTCATTTGTATCTCTTTTTTTCTGTTTTAATATGTATCACATCTATTTTCATTAAACTTTTCTGTGACCTTACTTTGCTAATTCAGGGAGTGGTGAATAAAAAAAAAATCTATTTTCATATAAGGACAGTGGTAGGTGAAATGATGGAAATTTCACTGGGATTTGCTCGTTCAATATTTAAGTATCAAACTGAGTGGGGCCAAACATGAGGGAGCAAACTCCCAGCCACTTAGGGACCTGGCTCTCAAGGAGTACTACTGCTACTTTGTGTTCATAAAATACACGTTTTTGAGAAGACAAAAATTACAGAAAGTAATTTATTCTCCTGACAACTGAATGGGGAAGAATGAGAAGGGATAAGATGGTATAAACTTGATTTGTTTACTCCTACTGGAAATCAGGGGGAGTCAGATTTCTTCCCTGGTGTGGGCTAGGAATTGAGTGCGGTTAGCATCTCTCTGGCTGTACAAGCCAGATACTGACTGTGAACTGAGGGATCCGTTGGTTAGAAAGCAAGGGTAACTTGACAGATTTGCTTAGGATCCCCTCCCCCCTTTTCCTATTGTTACTTCACAGCATTCTGAAGACCTGCCCACCAATTACAGGACTCTTTACTGGAAAAGTCAGCTGGAGTGCCAAGAGTCCCTAGCAACACCCTGCGGCTTTTGAAATCAGAGTGGGAGAGACTGTGTGGTCAGCTGTTAGTGGAGGAAAGCTTCTATGCCTCAGGAAGAGCAGTCACCTGGGATGGACACTCGACCAGGTGAAGAACCCTTAGATAAGCAAAATGAAAAACAGAAAAAGGAGGAAGAGGAGATGGAGTTTAAGGAACTGGAAGGGCTGAGGGAAGCCTTGGCAAACCTGAGGGGGCTGTCCGAGGAGGAGAAGGGTGAGAAGGCAATGCTTTGCTCCCGTATCCAAGAGCAGTCCCAGCTCATCTGCATTCTGAAGCGGAGGGCCGATGAGGCCCTGGAACGCTGCCAGATCCTGGAGCTGCTCAATTCAGAGCTGGAGGAGAAGAGGATGCAGGAGGCACAAAAGTTGAAAGCCCAAAGTGAGCATGCCCTGAAACTGGAGGACCGTTTCAGGACCTTGGCAGCCAACCACGAGTTGATGATCCACTTTAAGGATGAATACAAGAGTCAGAACATCAAGCTGAAGGAAGACAATGAGAAGCTGAAACTGGAGAACAGCAATCTCTTCAGCCAGGCTCTGAAGGACAAGGAGGCCAAAGTATTGCAGCTGACCACTAAGAGCGAGGCCCTCACCAAGGAGCTGGAGGCTCTGAAAGAGAGGTGTGCTCAGGATGCCTGCCAGGCACAGGCCCGAGAAAAGGAGCTGTTGGAGCTACAGAGCCAGCAGGACTGTGCCCACAACAAGGAGACAGAGCAGCTGCGCAGCCAGCTGCAGAGCCTCCAGCAGCAGTACCAAGAGGCCATTGAACAGATGGCAAAGGCCCAGGAGACACACAGCAGCCTGAGTCAGGAGCTGCAGGACAGGCTGCAAACCATCACTCAAGAGAAAGAGGAGCTTCTGCAGCTGTCCATGGAGAGGGGCAAGGTGCTTCAGAACAAACAGGCAGAGATCCGGCAGCTTGAGGAGAAGTTGGAGGCAGCAGATATGGCTAGGAGGCATGCGCTAGAGCGCTTTGAGCAAGAGGCAGTGGCTGTAGACAGCAACTTGAGAGTCCTGGAACTTCAGCGCAGAGTGGATGGGATCCAAAAGGCCTATGATGAACTCAAGCTTCAGTCAGAAGCCTTCAAAAAGCACAGCCTGGATCTTTTAAGCAAGGAGAGAGAACTCAATGCCAAACTCCGCCATCTCTTTCCATAAGGAAGCTCCTGCTGCTTCTTGTCTTTGATTAATAATTTAAATATTTGTGCCTTAACATTACGGCAAGAGCAAAGATGATACTCCATTTATTATACTTTCAAGCACAAAAGGCAATTTAAAGAAAACCCGCTTGACTATAACATTGCTGTTGTTACTACTGTAAAGCTAACACTAATTTTCAGTTCTACCATCTAGAATACACAAGACTTAGAGTTCTTTCTGTGCCCTTGAAGTCTTCCTAAATTTGCCATCAGTAACTTCCCCATTGCATAACTTATTCATTCTCAATCTCAGATGTCTTCATATATCCTGAGATTCTAAATTAGCAGCTTCTATGATTCAAGTGTATCTAAAATGTACAATAAGATGTGCACAGTTAGTAACTGTAGATGGGTAGACTTATTGTCTCACATAGTTAAGATTGCAAGCAAACATATTAGCATAATAGCATGAATACATTGCAGAGAAAAGAGCTATTTATTTTGCATTAGCTCAGCAAACAAAAATTTAGAAAAGTAATTTATTTACCAAAATAGGCCACCTTTATTATAGTCATTCTATATGAGCAATAAGATTCAAATGAGTTAAATCAATTTTATTTTTCCTTAAAGCTTGGATCTCATCCCATTTTCTTAGTTTTCTCCTTAATAAAAACAGGATTTGGATGTGCAATAATGCAAATATCAATAGTTTCATTTAATATTGTGTAATATGTTAATAGATAAAAGGCCTCAATTGGGGGTAACAAGTCATAGCAGACCATTAATGACTTATATAGTAACTCATAGGTATTGCTTTCTGTTTCTATTAGTATATTTTCCTGTAATTAATTTTTTCCTCTTTTAAAAAATAACCTAAGATGAATGCATATATGTATTCTTAGGCATTTTTGTAGGACTACCTCATTATAAAAACACAGTAGTTATCATTTATATTTATGTGAAGTTCTGAAAATTCTTAAGGGTAATTGTTTAAATATACTTTTTATTTCCTTATTTTCCTAAATTTAGTTATTGATCTATAAACTTTATTATGACTACTTCTCAAAATAGATTATAATATAGTATTTTTCTTGCCCGGTTGATACCAAGAATACCAGTTTTACATAAATTAAATTTACTCAAAAAATATTAAGTGGGGAAATCTTTATCTCCCCACTTCCATTATGTTTGTGAGAAACGTTCTCACCTGTCCAAACCTAGTGCCTTTTTAACAACAACAAAAAAAAGTGCATGCATTTTTTTAAACCTATGGTATCATACTAAGACTATGCTATTAAATATAAAATTTTCTCATCAAAATAGAAATCCCTTTTTGCTTCAAAGAACATTCCTCTTATAGTTTACAACAAATCACAATGTGGAAAATAATTTAGATGTGCTTATCATTTATTGAGCCAACACTATCATTTGCTGAAGCAATTCAGATAAATTGTTTTGTTTAATCTTTAGGGGTATTCAAGAAGATAGGTTCATTCCTGTCTCAAAGAGGAGGAGCTGGCTTTCAGTAATTTGCTTAAGATGACTTTTTCACTGAAGGATCTGGGATTTCCAACTGAAATTATTCAGTGTGAGGTTATCTTTCACATTGAAAGATATTGATTATTGGCACTCTGAGTAGGACTGAGTATAAGCCGAAAGAAGCGTTGCTTGCCTTGGAAGAGCCCCCAAGGCTAAGTCTAGGGACAAAACCCCACAAACCATTATAGACAATGTGATGTGGCTTTATATGTGGTGCTATGAGGCCACCAGCGGAAACACACTGGGCCTCTAGTGCCACCTGGGGATAAGGGTTGAGAAGAGAAGGCTGCCAGGGATGACTAACATGAAGGGTAGTTCTTCAACTAGTAGAATGTCATCAGGCAGGGAAAAGGGACAAGGATTTGAGGCAGCATCATGTGGAAGCCATGGAAATTTTTAAAATGCCAAGAATACTTGGAGAAATTATAAGTAGTTGAGAGGAGGTACAGATACAATTGGAAAAGTAGATTGAGGCCAGAATATAGGGGGTCTTTGAAAGCCAGGCTGGCCCCTTATATAGCTGGGGGAGTTTTGCAGGTGGAGGTGAGCAAGGAAGAGAGGAGAGATGCAAGCCAACAAATGGAAACCTCAGACCCAGTCCTCTTCACACCCCTTGTGTGTAGGTATGACATTACCATCCTCCCTCCCTCCCACTCCTCCTCCTACTCTACCATTTTAGGTGGACAGGTGTTCCTGAAGAAGCCTGGAGGTGGGTAGGTAAGGGGTAGGTGCATGTCCCCTAAGACGTGTAGACATAAGGGAAAAAGGACCCTGTTGCTCAAGTCTAAGAACAATACTGCTTGAAGCCACACTAAGTGGGGCTGGGTTGTAGCTTAGTGGTAGAGCACTCGCCAAGCATGTGTGAGGCACTGGGTTCAATTCTCAGAACCTCATATAAGTAAATAAAAATGAAGGTCCATTGACAACTAAAATTTTAAAAAGTCATGCTAAGGAGTTTGTAGAAGTTGAACTGTATAAAATTGATCCTAAATGGTCATATACAGGCCATTTTTTAAGGCTCACTGTAATTTTGAAAGACTTTTGAATGGAAAGTGGAAAATGAGAAGGTCAAAGCCGAGTGCCTTGAGAGCCGGAGGGAAGAGTTCACAACATAGACTAAGAACGTAAGAGGAATGGACACCTTTCGCATGTCAAGTGCTTTTAATTTTATTCCTATGCCACCTTCTCAAGAAAGATTCAATTATTACTATTTTACAGATGAAAAAAGTGAGACTCAGAGAGGGTGTCCAAGGCCAAGCAGCTTTGGAGAAGCAGGAGTGAGATTTGAACTAAAGACCCTCCAGCAGGGTTTCATGGGTGTGTCCCTACACAGGGCTTCCACACTGTCACTCTCATGAAATTCTTAATTTTTTAACAAGGGACCCTCACAGTTTTCATTTTGTGATCAGCATTGCCAATTAAGTAGCTGAGATTTCTTTCTGGCTGTAAAACCCATGCTTTTCCCCACTACACAAACTACCTTCTAAATAACCACAAAAATATTTTTTCCTCTGTGCGCTCCGCTTTGCATTCTACCCTCTTAGCAGTCATCTTGTATTTAATCTGTGACCCGGAACCACACTGGATAAGTAACCAGTTTAGCTGGGCTGTGGAATGCTGCTCTATAAAGTGACGTTTATCACTTGGATAAACTGACAAAATGTAAATCGGTCCCCTTCAAACTACTCTCTTTGAGAGGAAATTTAAAAAACAAAGACTGAGTGTGGTGGTTTGATGGCTCAGGCCTATAATCCCAGCAACTAAAGAAGCTGAAGCAGGAGACTGGCAAATTCAAAGCCAGACTGGGCAACAGAGACTCTTTCTCAAAATAAAATCATCGAAAGGGTTGGGGTTGTAGCTCAGTGGTAGACCACCTCTGGTTTCAAACCTTAATACTGAAAGAAGAAAAATCTCCTCTCTAAAGCAGACCTATATCTCTGGAGAATTATTCTGCAATACCCACAAGCAGAATCCCTAAAATGAAAGTCAGCAGAACAAAAATTCTAAAACTAAACACTGCATTCAGTAACTAATGTAATCACTTGAAAGATCTTTAAATTAAGATTTTAAGTGTGCCTCTTGAGAAACTGGTCTGCTTCCCTAAAAATTGAGATCTTGAAAGAACTACAGGAAAAGTGCACCAACTGATGTTTTCAGAGTACTCACTTTGCTTCAGTCAGTGAAAATGAATTCAAGTTAATATGTTTCTAGTAAAGTATTAATAGGAAATCTTTATCTGCCCACTTCCATGATGTTTGTGAGAAACGTTCTCACCTGTCCAAACCCAAAGAATGAACTGAGAGACAAAGGTACAGAGAAAGCAAAGCTTTAATTTAATGACAATCTTGCAAGATCAGAGGAGCAGGCACACCCAGAGCAGTTAAAATCAGTATTTTATCCCCTAATGTGCAAGATCCCTCCCCTAGTTCCTCATTGGATGAGTACCACGGGATGCACAATGTTCCTGAAGTTTGCTTACATTTTACTGTCTCCTGTTGGATTATTTGAAGAAATATATTTTAGTTGTTTCCACCTCCCATGGTTCTCCTGTGGCAGGAAAGTTGTCTTGGAGGTGAATGCATTCTTAAGTTACTATTTTGGGGGTGGTGGTGGTGCTGGGGATTGAACCAAGGGCCTTAGTATATACAAGGTAAGCACTCTATCAACTGAGCTACATCCCCAGCCCAAGTTACGCTTTCTTAACAGAGATTTTTTTTCTCTGTTGGTCAGATTCCCCCACCCCCGTCATGTTTATCAAAGGGTTGTTCAGGGGCATAGAATTTGGATCTGCCACATCCATAGGCTATGGTGCTACTGTGTGAGATAACTACTTGTAACTTTCCATTCTGCTCTATTTCCTCTCCAGCTGCCTTTCTTACATCCCAATTTTGCATTTAAGGCTAAATACTGTATTTTGAAAATGGACCACTGGACTTTCTATTTCTCACATATTGCAGTTCAACAATTATTTAAAGAGCATGGGCTGAAGAAGTACCAACACAGGTGCCTGCTGTTCTATCCAGCCCTCTTTGACCCAGATTCCTGTGGATTAGCTGTGACTAGGTCAGTGCAGGTATGATTCTCTGCTCCCCATTGCAAAAGAATGAGCAGAAATTCGAAATCCCACCTCTTGGCCCATGAATAAAGAAAAGAGAACCATAGCTCTAACTGCTCTCCTCAAAGCTAATCCTGCCCAACTGGATGGCTTGTCTTCCAGTATAAATTAGCTGAATTTGGGTCATCTGGAAATACCTCAGCCAAGGATCTTAATAGGGCATGTGGCCGTGATTAATTTAGACCGAACGAGGATGGGAATGAGGCCAGTCTATGCTATGTAATGGAAGGGGATACCTGAGAAAGGCAGGGACTTCCAGTAGAGATGAATAGGGATGAATGCTTGGTAGGCCACCAACAATGTCTGCTGTACTACATCCACTTAGATGGTCAGATCCTTATCAAGCATAGTGTGTGTTTTTATTTTAAAAAATACTTTTAATTTTAGATGGAAACAATAACTTTATTTTTTAATGTGGTGCTGAGGATCCAACCCAGTGCCTTACATGTGCTAGGCAAACACTCTACCACTAAGCCACAACCCCAGCCCTGTTTTTTTATCTTTAATCATAAGTCTTGAAAAAATTATAAGAATTTGAGGGAGAGGCCAATAATAGACTTTTCTAATCATGGTCTATTTTCCCAAGGACAAACTGGAGGTTATTTTCCAAACACCAAAGACATCATATTAAACTTAAAGGCCTAGAGCTGTACAGATGAGTTTCCCTACCTGATGCTATTATCTCCCAAACCTGTTAATCCCACATAGACAAAACTAATTCAAGAAAAATTTTCTCTTGCTAAGATCTGCCCAGTCATTAGTTACACATTCACCTAATTATAGTGCCCCACAATCCCCTCACCAGGCCCACACAGGGATCAATTTAATGCTCAAATCCACTCTTATTTATAAATGTCAAATAATTTTCCCCTTCATCTTTAAGGTTTGCTATAGTTTGAAATCTTAAATGTCTCCCATAGGTCCCATGTGTTAAAGATTTGATCTCCAGAGTGGTGCTTTTAAGGTGGAAACTTTAAGAGATGGGGTCCAATAGGAGGTCTTTAGGTCACCGGGGATATGGCTTTGACCCTGATCCTTTCTTCTTTCTCTGTTTTGCTCCAGGGCCATGATGTGAGCCGTTTTGCTCTACCACATGCTCTCATCATGATGTGCTGTCTTGCCCAAAAGCAACATGCCAATCAATCATGGACTGAAATGTCCAAAACTGAGCCAAAATAAAACTTATCTCTTTATAAATTGATTATCTCAGACATTAGTTATAGTGATGGAAAGCAGATTGTCACAAAGTTATTCATTACATTATTGTTTGTAATAGCAAAAGATTGGAAATAGCTTACATACCATTAAAAAGGACTATGTTAACCAAACTATGGGCTCTTCACACTTTTGGAATACAATGCAACTGTGAAAAAAAAAAAGGAAGTTCCCTGTATATTGATATAGAACTATCTCTAGGATATATGTTTTTTTAAAAAAATGGAACAATATATACTATCTTTTGTGTAGTAAGGAAAAAATGAAATAAAATGCAAATATGTTTACTTCCATATGAATAACATAAATAAATATTGAAAAAAATACTAATGAAAGTGGCAATTAGTGATATTGAGGGATATAGGGAATTAAGTGGTAGGGATAGGAGCAGAAAGGAAATTTCTCAATATATATCATTTTTATATCATTTACTTATTGAACCATGTGAATATATTACCTGTCCAAAAGATGGTAAAACTCAAAACAAAAAGAAAAGAATCTTCCATATGTTTCTTTAACTTCTCAGTCAGCTCTATTTTGGCATAGGCGATTTAAAACCCTGCAGATTTTCTTCCTGCAAGAACTAGGTAAGGCAAGATGTATTTCGGATAAAGCCAAATATGGCCTGACAGATCTGGGTCAGGCCATTCAGCTGGAAGCTGCTGCTTTCACAAATGTTCAACAGCATATGGCTACTGATGATATATTTTTCTATCCCCAAATTTGCCTCTCAGTGATTAATATTTCTCTCCTAAATTTCATGACTCGTATGTGTTAGTTATCTCATGGATTTTCACATATCTATATAAAATTTTAAAGATTTTAGAGAGTCTATTTTCTCATACACTAAAGCTGTTAGGCTTTGGGTATTGGTTTGGCACTAACAAATAAAAGATGGTGGAGGTAGAGCAGGCCAAGCTCGACTCATTCATTTAATATTTTGCATTAAATATTTTTTGAGAGTCTGTTATTGGCCAGGCACTATGCTAAGTGCTGGAATACAATGCAAGCAAGGTTGAGATCTATCCTCACTGAATTTGCATCCTCGTGTGTAAGAAGCTCAAGAATAGGATGTCATGAAAATACAGAGTAGAGTCCCTAACCCTAATGTAGGAGAGATAGGGAAAGCTTTTCATAAAAGTGAATTTAAGGTAAAGTCTGTAGGACATGTAATAATTGTCCAAGGGAAGAAGAAAGCATGAGAGTACAGTAGCTCAGAAGCCTTCACAGCACCTCCTGTAAGAAAACTGCCTAACAGTCATGCCATCCAAGGCTGCAAGAATGAGCAGTCACAACAGACTCAAGAGATTCTCTAGTCAGATTAATTCCATCACACTCACATCCATATTTACCTTAGCTCCTGTCAGAAGTCTGATCCTTCATAATCTGACTCAATCCTCCCTGCTCCGTCTTTCTCAAATGCTTTACAGGTTTCTTGGGAAACCCAGATCTATGATCAGCAAACTAGCTGAGGATTAGAGGTATTAGCCCTGTGAGTGAAAGGGTACATTGTCATCAGACTGTCTGGCTTCAATCCTGACATTTACAGGGTGACTTTAAGTAAGATATAACTGGGAAGAGAGGAACCAAGAAAGCAATAACTTTCAGTGACCTAGAGACATGAATAGGCATTAATTTCATGTTGGTGCAACCATAAAAAGGAAACACTATCTGAATGACTTTAGACTATGGTATTTTCCAATGTTATCCACAATGGAATATATCACGTTGACAAGTGATATATTCAGACCTAAAGAAATCTTAGAAATTTCATGCACTGGTCTTATTGTCATTTGTACTCTTGTCATTGTATGAAAGATGTAATATATATTTTGGCTAAAGCAGAGATAATTATGCTAATGTTGCTACGGCCAAAATTTTAGAGTTTAAATGCAGGCATTTAAAAAGCTAAATAAAAATAATTTAATCGTCAAATGCAAATTTAAAATGGTAACCCATGACAATCTTTCTTTTAAAAAATATCTATTTCGCAGCTGGGGATGTGGCTCAAGCGGTAGCGCGATCGCCTGGCATGCGTGCGGCCCGGGTTCAATCCTCAGCGCCACATACAAACAAAGATGTTGTGTCCGCCAAAAACTAAAAAATAAATATTAAAAAAAATTCTCTCTCCCTCTCTCTTAAAAAAAAAAATCTATTTCCTAGTTTTGTCCAATGAAAGGCCTAAAACCAAGTACAATCCAATGCTATGAGCATTGCTAGAGCCCTCTTTGTAGTCTCCAATGAAGTGAAGAAAGGCTCCTTGGAGGAGAAACTGATTCCATGTCTGGAGTAGGAAAATAATCAAGATGAACCCAACGTATCTACTGTGTCAAAAAATGAATAGATTCAGGGCTGGGGATGTGGCTCACGCCGTAGCGTGCTAGCCTGGCATGCGTGCAGCCCCCGCCAAAAAACTAAAATATTAAAATTCTCTCTCTCTCTTTCTCATTAAAAAAAATGAATAGATTCATAGTGGGATAGGGAGGGGGAGCATGGGAGGAATTGAGGAACTCTAGGTAGGGCATATGGGTTGGAGAGGAAGGGAGCGGGCATGGGGTTATTAATGATGGTGGAATGTGATGATCATTATTATCCAAAGTACAGGTATGAATACACGAACTGGTGTGAATATACTTTGTACACAACCAGAGATATGAAAAATTGTGCTCTATATATGTAATAAGAATTGTAATGCATTCTGCTGTCATATATAAATTTTAAAAAAAGACTGAATAAACCAGCAAAGTCAAAAACACATGGGAGCTAAATTAGCATGACTCTCCAAAGCCACAGATGAGTAATTTGAGCATTAAAAACAATAGCTACATTGAGTGAAATATACTGAATATTTTAAAATCAGTGAGTTTATTATGATACACCAAAATGAAAAGAGAAAATAAAAAGAAAAAGGGAAAAAAGAAACAGAGGAAAACTGAACAATAATAAAAATAAAACAAATACAGAGCTCTTTACTCTGAAAATTGGCTATTAAAAGGAAGTGAGTATTTTTCCTATTTCTTGTAATTCAAGGTAATTAATATTTGATGAGATACAGTTGCTTTAATAGAATTCCAGATACTGAAAATAAAGGAATATGAAATTTTAAAAAGTCTTTACTTTGTAACTTCTAGTTAAACAATTTATTTAGGCCATGGTTACCATTAATTGAAATCATTAGAAGAAAGGTTAATGAGAAATTGAGGAATTTTGCAAGGGAGGTATTAGAATGTCCTTTCTGAAAACACTGATCAACCTTAGCATCACTAAAAACAGTACTATGATGTGATGTAGCAGTGCTTTCCAGGAAATATTCCAAGAATATTGGCCCTTCAGATACCTAAACCCTAGCAAACACATGCAGGGGCATGGAAAAAGCAAAATGAACGCACAAGAAAATGAACAGATAGATCTAGAATGTGGGTCATTCAGTAGGACAATTGACCTGATTTCCAACAAATGACAGAGTGGAAAAACAGGGGAAGAATGTTGTACTAGATTAAAGGGAAGGAAGGAAGGAAGGAAGGAAGGAAGGAAGGAAGGAAGGAAGGAAGGAAGGAAGGAAGGAAGGAAGGAAGGAAGGAAGGAAGGAAGGAAGGAAGGAAGGAAGGAAGGAAGGAAGGAAGGAAGGAAGGAAGGAAGGAAGGAAGGAAGGAAGGAAGGAAGGAAGGAAGGAAGGAAGGAAGGAAGGAAGGAAGGAAGGAAGGAAGGAAGGAAGGAAGGAAGGAAGGAAGGAAGGAAGGAAGGAAGGAAGGAAGGAAGGAAGGAAGGAAGGAAGGAAGGAAGGAAGGAAGGAAGGAAGGAAGGAAGGAAGGAAGGAAGGAAGGAAGGAAGGAAGGAAGGAAGGAAGGAAGGAAGGAAGGAAGGAAGGAAGGAAGGAAGGAAGGAAGGAAGGAAGGAAGGAAGGAAGGAAGGAAGGAAGGAAGGAAGGAAGGAAGGAAGGAAGGAAGGAAGGAAGGAAGGAAGGAAGGAAGGAAGGAAGGAAGGAAGGAAGGAAGGAAGGAAGGAAGGAAGGAAGGAAGGAAGGAAGGAAGGAAGGAAGGAAGGAAGGAAGGAAGGAAGGAAGGAAGGAAGGAAGGAAGGAAGGAAGGAAGGAAGGAAGGAAGGAAGGAAGGAAGGAAGGAAGGAAGGAAGGAAGGAAGGAAGGAAGGAAGGAAGGAAGGAAGGAAGGAAGGAAGGAAGGAAGGAAGGAAGGAAGGAAGGAAGGAAGGAAGGAAGGAAGGAAGGAAGGAAGGAAGGAAGGAAGGAAGGAAGGAAGGAAGGAAGGAAGGAAGGAAGGAAGGAAGGAAGGAAGGAAGGAAGGAAGGAAGGAAGGAAGGAAGGAAGGAAGGAAGGAAGGAAGGAAGGAAGGAAGGAAGGAAGGAAGGAAGGAAGGAAGGAAGGAAGGAAGGAAGGAAGGAAGGAAGGAAGGAAGGAAGGAAGGAAGGAAGGAAGGAAGGAAGGAAGGAAGGAAGGAAGGAAGGAAGGAAGGAAGGAAGGAAGGAAGGAAGGAAGGAAGGAAGGAAGGAAGGAAGGAAGGAAGGAAGGAAGGAAGGAAGGAAGGAAGGAAGGAAGGAAGGAAGGAAGGAAGGAAGGAAGGAAGGAAGGAAGGAAGGAAGGAAGGAAGGAAGGAAGGAAGGAAGGAAGGAAGGAAGGAAGGAAGGAAGGAAGGAAGGAAGGAAGGAAGGAAGGAAGGAAGGAAGGAAGGAAGGAAGGAAGGAAGGAAGGAAGGAAGGAAGGACAACAACAGCAGCAAAAAACAAAACAAACAAACAAACAAAAAAACAACCTTGAGACATAACAAAATGGAATGCATGGAAATGTTTGGATCCCAATTTAGTCACCTGTGAGACAACTAATCTGGGCTGGATTTAATTAACATGAAGAAATTTGTAACAGTTTCTTAATTATAATCATGGCATTGTGGTTATAAAAATGACTTTTTTATAGTTAAAGAAATACACTGATGTGTAGGGATGAATGACATGAGGCCTAGGATTTACTTTAAAATATTTCTGCAAAAAAAAAGGCAGGGTGGTGCAACAGTGGCAAAATCTGGATAATTGATCAATCGGCCTGATGGGTTTACAGGGAGACATTATGCTATTCTCTTCACCTTTGTGTATGACTGAAAATCTTCAGTATTTAAAAAATAAGATTAAGAAAGGACTGGGGTGTATGAAGGAGAGAGGAGAAATGATTTGGAATTGGCAATGAAAAGTAAGAGCATCACAGTCCAGTTCTGGCTCTGAGGTGCCCACCGTGGGAAGAGATGAAACAATATCCAAATATCTCATGCTCAAACTTCCTCTACGCCTATATTCTCTTATCCCATCAAAGCAGTGATTTTTAACTTCAGTGGCAATAACTGTAGGACTTAGATTGTTATGAGGTATACCAATAATCTGTCACTATTTTATTTGGGTATAATGCTGGTAATTTTAAAAGCAAATTAAACAAATTCCAGATTAGTTCACATAACAGTATAACTCATTCACTTGCATTCAAAAATGCTTTTTTGAGAGGGGGATAAAGGAAGAAAATGCAGTGAGAATATTGAGAACTGCATATAATCTATGCAAATATATAGTTGCTATAAATACAATCCAGCAGTGTTCCAGACGCTGTTAATCCCCTGATTCTTCGATTTCTGTCTGGTATAAGATTCCCTTATAGTCTTACCACCCCTTAGAAGTTATACTTCATGGGTAAACAGGCAAACAATATTAAAATAAGCATTCTGACCTCTGCAGTACTTCTGCTGTATCCACTCAGGGAAAACCCCACCCCTGATTCAGCTGCATTCTTTGTCTCTGCTCCAATTCTATGACAGACAATCCAATAAATGTATGTATTGGTGTCAGATTACCATAAAGTCATGGAGGAGGTGATTCTTGGTACTTATCTCTTTTTATCCCCTTTTAGTACATTTTCTTGTATCGCAGAAACTTAAAAGCTAACACAAGGGTTGGGGTATAGCTCAGTGGTAGAACAATTTCCCAGCATTCGAGAGGCCCTGGGTTTGATCCCCACCATTGCAAAAATTATATTTGCCAGCCTCCTCTGCAGCTATATTTGGAAGGTGCAAACGAGGCAAGGACCTTTCCCCCTCTTTTGGCTGTTATTGCTACCAAGCAAGAAAGTTTAGAGGTAAAATGATTGGGTTATGATAGTTTTGACTTCATCAATGCATTACTCCTCTGATAGGAATTAACTGGGTGGTAACTATAGGCAGGTGAAGTTTGGCTTGAGGAGATGAATCACTGGGGCCTGACTTTGGGGTGTAATTTTGTCCTTGGTGAGAAAATTCTCTCTGCTTCCTGATGCCATGTCCTCTACCACACTCTTTCACCTTGATGTCCTGCCTCTCCCCACACTCAGAGCAATGGAGTCAGCCATCTATGGACTGAGACTTCTGAGACTGAGCGCCAAGTAAACTTTTTCTTTTCTAAAATTGTCCTTGTCAGGTCTTTTGGTCATAGGACTGAAAAAGCTGACAAAAAAACAATAACTATAATACACTAATAAAAACATAAACAAAGAAAGGGAAATATTCAAATGTGATAAAAGAAAAATGTTTGTGGTTTCAGGAAAACTCATCAAACTCACTTCTGTTATACAAAAAGCCCAATTTAAGCCAAAGTGCCCAGAAGGTACCACCTGTGTTTTTTTTTTTTTTTAATATTCTCAGCATCTCTTTTTTAAAATATTTTTTTTTATTTTTTAGCTTTAGGTGGACACAATATTTTTATTTTATTTTTATGCCTCACACAGGCCAGGCGAGCACACTACTACTTGAGCCATATCCCCAGCCCCAGTACCACTGTCTATACGGGCTGAAACAGTGAAATCTTGTAATAACTATTTAAACAATCACAGAAGGTTTTTTTTTTTTTAAAGGCTCCATGTAAAATACAAATAGAAGCCTGTTTCTTAGCCTGATAAAAAATACCCATCTCAAATTAACAGTTAGTCACATGAGGTATTCCTGCTAAAATCAGGAACAAGGCAGGATATTGGTTATCAACATTATTATTTAACATCAATCTGGAAGTGTTATTTTATTTTTGGTCAAGAGAATAAAATAGTATTAAAAATATAAATTATATATAATAAGGCCATATTATTGTCTTCCGGAAATTTTTGAATAAATAAGTTGAAAGTAAAAACTATTAAGAGAGTTTAGTGAGGGAGTCAGTTAAAAATCTGATGAAAAAGATAAATACCTTTCCTACGTAGCAACAACAACCATTTAGAAAATGGCAAGGAAGAAAAATAATCTATCCAGTAGCCAAATTTGCATAACATAAATGGAAAAAGAAATGACTAAATGTAATGCAATTTCCATGAAAATTCCAGCTTTATTTTTTGAACTTGAAACATCTTCCAAAATAATGTGGAGGATTAAATATTCAAGTACAGTTAAAAAAAAAAAAACTCTGAGAAAGTAAAAGTAATACAGAGTCTTGCTGGAAGCATTAAAATATAAAACTATTGGAACAATTTCAATTCCAGAATTGTTGGACTGATCAATGAAATTAAAAAGACCATAAATAGATCCAACTATATGTAAGAATTCTGTATGTGAAATATACATTGGGAAATTGATGAAGCAAGTAGGAATTATAAATTTTCTGTGGCAGATAACTTTTTGAAAAGCTATATTTTTATCTCATATTTTATAACTGATACATTTCATTTAGATATTAATAAAATAACTACCATGATAAAACTTCTGCTAAAATATAATATAAATAATTGAAGAAGTGCTAAAATATGGATAAGTATTAGTATTATTTAGGATAATAAAGCCTTTATGAAGCCATGAAGAAAATTTTGATAGTGACTATTTAAAAATATAGCCTATTGGGCTGGGGCTGTAGCACAGTGGCAAAGCGCTTGCCTAGCATGTGTAAGGCACTGGGTTTGATCCTCAGCACCACATAAAAATTAACAAAATAAAGGCATTCTGTTCATCTACAACTACAAAAATTTTAAAAAATCGTCTTTATAAAAAATACAGCCTATTGTAAAAGCAAGCAATTTATTATGCCACCTCCAGTCAATAGTAAACTGGGCAAAAATTTTGCAACATATAAGAGACAATGGGATGGTTTCCTTTTAATAAAAAGAGTTCATGTAAGTCAAAAAGGAAAAGCCAAAATATGTTCTTTGAAAAACATTTTCCTCACTTAAAAAAGAAAAAGTGGGAAAGAGCTGACATGCAATGGCATTTTAGAAGGCTACTGAGCATGTGAAAAACATACAATTTTTCCATAATAAAAGAAACACAAATTCACACAAAACTATACCATTTCTATGTTTAGGGAAATTGACAAACATTAAAAAAAGAATAAATCCACTGTCATTGAGTGGATAGGGAACTAAATACTTTCCCACATCATTGGTGAAAGATACCTTTTTGGAAGGTAATAAGGATCCATGTATAAAAATTATGCCCAGAAATTCTGCTTCTAAGACTTTATCCAGGAGAGTTATAGGAAAAGTAAACTAATATGCTTGCACAAAATTTTAGTATGGTTATAATGGTTAAAAATTTAATACAACCTATATGATATGAATAATTGAATGAAATTTGAAAACTCCATGAAATGGAATTCTAGATAGACAATTAAAATACACACCTAGATCTATATTTATTTGTATGGAAGATGTCTACAATATGTTCATACCAAAATAGTAGAGTTCAAAGAAATAAAACAAGGTGCATCTGTACATGGAAAAACTGAGTGGATACTAAAATTTTAAGAATGGTTATTTTGGGGTAGATTGTGAGTAGCAAATTTCTAATTATTTATTCATTTCTGGATTATCCAAATCTTTTGCCATGGTCATTTTAACCAGAAAAAGATAAACAAAACATCTGTGAAGGAGAAAGTGAGTAGGAGAAAAAGAAGAAAGGACCATTTTCTGGGAGGTTTACTGTTGCTTCAGGTACATTTTCCTCTTCTAAAGCTACATTTTTTTTTTAAAAAAAAACTTCCTTCTTTTTCAATTTTCTGCTTTTATATTAAACTGGAGGTGTCATTATTCAAACATCAAATTTTATAATAGGAAAAACATAATAATCCATGATGTTGGGTTTTTACCTTAGGAGGAAACACAGCTGGATGAAATTATCAGCCACACAAATCACATGTATTGAAGTCAGGCCAGAGTACATGTCACCTTGAACTGTGTGCTATTCTACTTTAACAAATCCTTTCCTAATGGGAAGGTTAAGAAGGACAAGGCAGTCTTTTATTTATACTTCCAGATAACATAGGTCGTATTTATTTTTGCCCATGGCATCATTGTTTGTATTCAGAAGAGCTTTAGTGTTAGTCCTTCAGCCAAAACTGTAGCCCTTCCTCTTTCACTCATTCAACAAATATTTGTTGAAGTTTATGCTGTGCCAGGCACATTTCTGGATATTTGGAATCTATCAGTATACAGCTTTCCCGCAACTTGTTTTTATAAAGCAGATGCTACTTTTATAAAGCTGCTACCTTATCCTTCAAGACCTAAGAACTAGAAAAGAGGTTACAAGTTTTATATGTGTTTCACATGTGAACCAAGGAATGTTTCTTTCTCTTTTTTACTTGGACTGCCAGGAAGCTCAATTTATTTTGAGCCCAAATAGAGTAATTATGTGAGGTCTGTGTCCATTCTATTCTAATACTAATTTTTCCTTCTTTTCTAAATCCTTATCTTACTATTTCATCTATATTTTATTGGCTTTTTAAAACACATGAATTGCTTTGTTTCACCTATATTCTAATGCATTTATAAACTGCTTTGAATCTTAATTCTTTTATGAAGCTTGAGAAAAAAGATAAATACCATCATGGGGGATAATCTAGAATATGGTGTATTATTCAAAACTACTTGATAGACCCAGCCTGATTCCTCTTAAAATTGGGAGCCATCTCACCACAAAGACATGAAAAGCTAATTTCAGCTTTACTATAAATTACTGCAAATTCTGAACTTGCTTGGAATGCCTGCCCTTGCCTTGAACTTACCCATGCCTGGCTGTCTCTGACCAGATAGCAGCCCTCTCTGAAACTTTAGTGAAAATCTTGGCCTTCCCTGGCCAGATAAGACCCTCTCTGAGGCTCTAATGACCTTCATAAATTCTGATGGTGGGACCAGCAAAAATATAAACTAGCCTTTGTGTTATGCTCCTCAGAGTTTTGTTATCTGTAACCCCCACTTTGTGTAACTTTCTGGGCTATAAAACTGGGCTGCTATCTTGTTCCCGTGGTTTTTGTTGGGAGAAGCATCCGCCTGGTGGAAATAATAAGCTTGCTTTAATTTGATTTTAATTGGAGTCAGTGGTCTTTCTTGCTACTGGTCTAACACTACTAACATGTCCTTTTCAAATAGCTAATGTTTAGAAAAGCTAAATAAATAGGGAGACTTGTTCAAGTTTGAGATATGAAACAAAACAAAACAAACCTCTAACTAAATGCAGTAAATGACTCCTGATTAGATCCTGGCTCAAAAGAAAATATCTACTATACAAAATTAGAAATTCTAAGAACCACTGAGGATATCTGAATAAGGCCCATGGAAGAGATACTATTAGTAAATGATTGTTAATTTTCTCAGAATTTGATTAAATAACATGTTTATGAAGGAGAATGTTCTTATTTTTAAAGACGCATACTGACGTATTTGGGGTGTGGTGTCTTCTTTGCAATTTAGGGGTGATAGAGAGGAAAAGTATATGTGTGTGTAAATGTATGCATTTATTGCTTATAAACATTATTTATATGTAAATAAATCAAATATGACAATACGTTAAACGTTAAATTGTTGAGTCTGGCTATTGGGAAGTACTATTGAATTCGGAGGGACAGATCTGGGGTTTATCGCTTTTACCGCTGTTATTATGACATCATCAGAAAGCTAGAATTACTGCCACCCCAAAGCTCCACAAACTCTCGCGATACTACAGCCTGTAGGAGCGCGAAATGCGGTAGGAGGGGTGGAGAGAAAGACTAACTTCCGGCCTGGCTGTTGTCTGGGTGGCGCGGTCGAGTCATCGCTGGGCCTCACCGCTTGTTTCTTCCATCCCAGCCCCCCGCCCCGGTGCGGGGGGTCGATCAGCCGAGCGCGGCGGGAGGCGACGCGGACCTTTCCTATCATTTTGTCTTGGCCAGCGACCTGTCTACCCGCGCTGGGGCCTGGGGTCTTTGGGGCCCGCGAGGCCCGGTCTGAGGGGCCTGGGCCTACGCTGGCCCGCCGCGGGGCCCCATGAGGCATAGCCTGACCAAGCTGTTGGCAGCCTCGGGCAGCGATTCCCCGTCCCGCAGTGAGAGCCCGGCGTCGGCCGCGACCTGTTCTCTGCCCCTGGACCTGACCCGGGCGGCAGCAAGCGAGGAGGAGACGGCGGCGGCCGGATCGCCCGGC
>NW_026000174.1:3548258-3555351 GCF_001458135.2 Marmota marmota marmota
ACACACACACATAAACCAAAAGTAATTGGAAAAGATTATTTGAAATGACTAATTTGTGCTATCTTTATGAAATATGTTAAATGTAGCTTTTTGAAAGAGAAGCCTTGAATTGAAATTTAACTAATACTTGAACATTTTTGTATATATTTCTTTGTATATAATTTTGTGCAGTACCAATGACAAAAATATGGTGTCATAATAAAACCAGGTTTGTTGATCTTTCAGTCATGGGCTCAAAGAATTTATTCATCTCTAACATGACCTTGGAAAATAATGAGTGAAAATAGGAAAAAAATGATTGTTGTTAATGCCGACTCTGGGTCTTAATCAAAAGGTTCTGGAAGCAGTAAGTTCGTTTTTCTAAAAATTATACCATTCCCTTGGAATATTTTCTTCCTAACATCCGTGCTTTTACTGCATTATTTGAAGTTGGGGGCTGGGGAGAAACAGTAATCAAAGCTTTCTGAATTGGGATGTTTTGAAATTCCAAGTATAGATTTTTAGAATGTCATTTTATAAATGGCAATTTGGGGAATTACTTGATTAAGAACTTTTGAAAATGGAAAGATTAGTATTATTTTTAAAGCTGCTTTGTTAGGTTTCTTGTGTTTTATTAACTGTCTTTTCTCAGTTTCCATTTCATTATTTCTTTTCTAGTTTTGGTGACTTAGTGATTTTTGTCATTTTTTTACATCAACTCATGGTCTTGTTTTTACATGGTAATTGCATGTATTTAGGACCTATCTAACAGGGCTTTAAATAAATTTGGTCATATTTATGTGTAAGCACATTTTACTGTAAATGTTTGGGTTTCTGAATTTACAACAGATGTTTATTTCAGTATGTAGTAAACAGTATCTTAAAGTGTCCTATTCACTACTTGTTAATTAAAAAAGTTATGATTAATATGAAACTGTTGTCTTACCATTTTTAGAAAATTGTGTTCTGAATGATTAGTATTTGGATAAAGATTTCTGGAATATAAAATGATTGTTTGACATTTTCAGGTTTGGTTATGTTTACTTTAATGGTTAGAAACAATTTAGTATTTGGGGAACTTTTGTCCTTTTTTCCCTTAATTGTGCCTCTATGGTAAAATGATAATAGACTAGACTAAAGATT
Organism: Marmota marmota marmota; assembly: GCF_001458135.2. Classification (NCBI taxonomy): domain Eukaryota; kingdom Metazoa; phylum Chordata; class Mammalia; order Rodentia; family Sciuridae; genus Marmota; species Marmota marmota. The sequence continues at coordinate 3,549,381 of NW_026000174.1, forward strand.
TAACTTTTGAATACGGTGGCAGAAATTCATACATTAATTGAACTAACACATCATATTGACCTATTTCTATCATATTGACTTACTGTTTTCTGCACTTCCTTGACCAGACTTAACTAAAATGTAATCACACCTCTGATATATCCAAAGAAGTGTTCAAAATATTTTAAATATTTGTGCATTTTATAATCACTAAATTAATCTCTCTCTCTTCTCTTTAAACAGCATAGCAGTATCTGCAAAAACGAATCTTTTCCTACAACCTGTTAACTGACTGGACTGATGGTAACAAAGTAATTGTGGGAGCCATGTCGGTCAAAAATTTGGCATCTGCTGAAAAACATGAATGCCATTTTCAAGTTCCCAAATTACTTCTATACTGATTTCACTTTCCAGAAATGGAGATATGAAAAGATTCTCTGGAATGCTTGAAAGACTTAATAGAAATACATGAGACTAAGTTAATTTTGGAACAAAATTATACTTTTCTTTCATGGGAGTGATACTCAGTTCTTTGCATACTTTTTAAACATTGTAACCATTGGAGAAGAGAATTATAGTATTTGATCAAGAAATATATTAGATTCTTTAATAATCAAGAGCACATTCTATGGAATTACATATAGTGGACTAGAATTACATAAACAGGCCATCAGTGATTACAAAGCATATAAAGAGTTTGTATTTATTTCCTGGAACATAAGAGCTAATTTGGAGGACAGATAGACATCTTGCAGAGTAGAATATAAAAGTTAATGTAAAGTTCTTAACTATAAAAAGTAGTTTTGTTTAAATAGATGCATTGATTTGCCTGTAAATTTTGAAAAAATTATGACAAAATGTATGGGTAGTTATTTGCAATGTAGGGTAACACTAGGATGTGTGGATTCTTGAGATCGTGGATTCTTGAGCTTTTTCTGAGTACTTGATACTGTTTTTTTTTTTTAATATTGAGGTTTCTCCTGAGTTTCTACTGTTTTATATTAAAATCTGTAGTATTATATAAGGGCTTTAGTATTCTGGATAATGGGAGTGGCTTTTTCGTGGCATATGGTTGTTTTACAATATTTTTCTGGTTTGTTGTAAGTATGAAAAAAACTCAAAAACTCTTGATTGTTTTATCTCATTTTTGTTGGGTTAATACATTTTCTCACCTGGTTTGGACTGTCATTTTAATGACTCGCTTGGGAATTGTGTAGATGATAGAAGAGGGAAAGGGTAGGAGTTAGGCTGTATTTCACAATAGCTTTGAAATTGGCCTTTGTGTGTTATTATTCAAAATGTATTAGGTCTACCTAGTTTCTTATAATCTAAATGTATTTAGTTTCCTGTAAAGCCAAGCAGTAAAAATCATTCCCACTGACTTATACTTAAGTGGCTAATGCTCCTAAAAGACAGGTGATTCTACAAGTAAAGGTTTAGGTGCCAGTAATTTTTGGTGAGCATTAATTCCTGTTACTTTTGATAGAACACAAATTGGATAATTCATCAATAATGAGTGATTATCTTTTTAATATATATAGTTCAGCATTTTGATGGTATAAATTAAGGATCTCACCAAATTAATCTGATGACTCTTCAAAGTTTAATAGATATTAAGATACTTAGAAGTATTTATTCCCCCCTCTCCATTTGCTATCAGTACAGTTTTGAGACCCTTCTAAATGTTTATATTTTTTTCCTGAGCTTTTTTTCATTTAGTTACCTTCTAAGCCAGGGGTTCAGAGGGGAAGGTCTTCCATTAGAAACTTGAGAATGCTGTTTGGTCAGCATAGTATTTTTCATATTTGAAGCCAAATACTTTTATGTGTACTCTGAATATTCAGCCACTTCTTCTTGTTTATAAAGTACTAATTTTTTGTTGACCCAATTATTAATTTTGCTCAATTTTCACAACATTTAAAAGTCTAGTCACTAATTATTTGGGCATTGTATAATTCTGCTATTATAACAATTTGAATTTTATTGATAGCCCAGCTTTCCTTAGAATGTGCTTCCAAATTCTCTTTCATGTATTCCCACAAGATCGATTTCTTAAATCACTCTCGACTCTTCAGTGTTTACAAAATGTTTAGTATGACCCTTTAAAGCCGTTTAACTACACAAAGTGAATTGTAAAAGATTTTAAATAGTCTGTCTACCCTGACTAGACTGAGATTATGAAGAACTGCTTTCCTGAGGGAAGCAGTGTTCTTTAAAGAACAGGCAGCTCACAGCAGGTTCACATGTCATATATCTGCCCTCTGAACAAAAATTCTGGCAGATCTGTAGCAACAGACAAAATATTGCTTTTATTGCCTATGTTGCACATTTCTTCTAACTGGAAAGATGATTTGAGAAATATGTAGTAGAGGACAGATGTTAGAAATCCTTTTTGATTACAGAAACCATTATTAAAGATTGTACTCATTTACAGATGGTTTACCAGGGGGTAAATATTCTGGAACAGTTTAAAAAAAATAGTAAGGTTATCTAGTTGATAAAGGAGTCTTGACTAATTTGTATTTCTTATTTTTGAAGTAAGGAATTTTAGTTATTTTCACTGCGATGTAGACTCTGCTTTAAAAGTGATAGAATGCAGATAAAATGGAGAACTTGAATCAAAGAACCTTTACCCCCTGTCCTTTTTTGTGTGCGCGCATTGGGATTGAACCCAGGGCCTTGCACATGCTAGGCAAGCACTTTACCAACTAAGCTACATTCCCCAGCCCCAAACCTTTCCTTTTGATATTTTAGCTTGTGAAAGAAACAGGTAATTTCTTTTGCCTTTTGAATTTTTACATACAATTTTTTTTTTTGTACTAGTACTAGGGATTGAACTTTGATGTTTTACCACTGAGCCACCTCACCAGCCCCTTTTTTGTTGATTTTAAATTTTGAGATGGAGCCTTGCTAAGTTGCTGAAGCTTGTAGTGAACATGCAATCTTCCTGCCTCAGTCTCCCAAGTTGCTGGGATTACAGGCGTGTGCCACTGTGTCTGCCTTTTCTCCTTAGTTATAAAAGTAAAGCATATTTATAATAGGAAACTTGAGAAATCCAGAAAGAAAGCAAATAAAATCATTCTGTAACCCAGAGGATAGTCACAGCAAACATTGTGCCACATTTCCCTTGTGCAAGTTTTGTTTTTTTTTGCTCCAATTGGTATCATTTCTTATATCAAAAATACATTTTATGTGCCTATTGAAAGAACAAATCATCTTTGCTTTTTCAAAAGTTGAAAGTGTATTTTGTTAAGTCACTTGAATTTTAAATTTTGGCAGGTGTTTTCTTTAAATAGGCTAAGCATACAAAGCTTAATATTTAAGTCACTATTTGGAAGTAAGTAGTAGTTGAGATAGGATCAGGAATGTGATATTGGATGGGTAAGGTTTGACTTGGTACTCTTCTGTGGTGACTGACTTGCTTCATAAGAAAATGCTGGTCTAGATGTGCACTGTCCAATTCTGTAGCCGTGGATCCATACTTCAGATGCTAGTGGCTAACAGAAGATGAGTATTATCTAACATCAGGTTGGACAATGCTGATTCAAGGTTCTGTCATATAAGAAAATGGCTTAAAGAACTAGGATGAGAAATATTTGGAAGAATACAGTACATTACTTTAAATAATTTAAACGTTCTCTTCATGAATGAATTTATGAAGATATTTCAGAAAGCAAAATAAAGCAATAGGAAGAATATATAGTTACCATTTGAGTCCTTGGTGTGTCATGTGCTATTAGGTAATTTACTTATGTAATACCAGCCTTCAGTGAGGTAACTGATAAGGATATCGAGGATTAGAAGTTAGTTAACTTGCTTATTAGTACATATATACTAAAAAGAGTGGTTTAAGTCTCTGATGATAAAGAACTATCCCACATTAGATAGAAGCTTTAAAAGATAGACTTTGTCTATATTTTATAAAAATATAGCTTTCTGAGAATATAGATTAGCATTGATGTCCTGTGAGGAAATTTGTAAGTTCTAAAATTTTAGGAATTAATGATACCTATGGAAACACTCTGAGGAAAAAAGTAAAAGTAACATTTGCTATATAGATTTTTGTTTTCATTTTCCTGTTTGACTTTGTGAAGTCTTCGTTGAAAATTTCTATATATTTTCTTGTGTCCAAATTCAGTGCTGAATGTATTAAGTGAGTGTCTTAAGTCCAGCCTTTGTTGCCCTTGTGTAACCTTTTGTTGTAGGTCCCAGAATTATACCTCTTAAGATAAATTACAGGTCTACATTTATTTTTAACATTAAGAGAGACACAGGTTATCTTTACAATTTTATTTTGTATACACATTTGCTCTAAATCAGTGAATTTCTAGGCCTGGTTCAGGTAACTGAAGGGCCTTTATAAGTACTTTATATTGTCTAGACCCAAGGTATGCTGCAAACATAGTCTGAAGTAAAATGGGAAATAACATCTTTCTGAAGATAGGCTTAGAAATTTTAATCCAGTAAGTTAAGGTGTTTCCTTTCTCTGGTAGCAGGGCTGTTTGATACCTGTAAGAAAACATTAAGAAATCACTAGAATAGTTTTGTATCAAGTGGCAAACCTATGTACAATACATAATAATCCTAAAAGTCTTAAGATAAAATAGATAAAAAGATTAGGAAATGCTATTCTCGTTAGTGGCTATTAGTACTAAAAACTGCTTTGTTTTCTTTTTTGCCTCTTTCTCCTGGTTAATCTCTGAAGGCTCATATAGAATGCTGATACAAGAGTTCAACAGAGACATATGGGAATTATTTGGGACTAACATGGCTGTAGACATTCCTGATAGAATTTTCCTTTTCCTTTAGTACAAGTGCTCAAACTACTGAACTATTTTCAAATTAATTTATTGGTTCTTTTAGTTATACCATAGAGGCATGGACTATTATCTTTTTGTGACTTTTTAAAAATTTATTAATTAGTTATACATGACAGTAGAATACATTATGATATATCATACATAAGTGGGGTATTTTCAAATTCTTAGTAAGTCCAAAGTGGTTAAAGAAAAAGTAAATCTAAGCAAAAAGGTAACACTGCCTTTCTTCTAAATCTAAATATATTTGCTGTTTTAAGTTCTGAGTTTTCTAGGTATATATTAAAGGCTTTCAGTAATTATAAGAAAACAGAATCCTACCTGGCTGCTAGGCCACCATTTATAGGTATAGCCAAGAAAACAGGGTACAGACCTCCTAAAACTAAACCAACAAGTCCACCCCGTGTCACAGTACAGGTTTCACAATTCAAATCACCTAGAAAATAAATAAATTAGTTTTGGAAATTTTGGTCATGATAGTTAAAGCATGATTTAAAGAATACAAAGTCCACTTAATATTTATTTTCCGGCAAAAAAACAACAAATGCAATTCTGCTACATAACTAGAGGTTGGGGATAGTTAGTGGTAGAGTGCTTGCTTAATATGTGTAAGGCCCTGGGTTTGATTCCCAATACTGAGACAAAAAAAGGTATAATTTACATGTAGGGAAAAGACAGTAATCTTAGGGAAAAAAATTCTTCAATTGGAACTGGTTTGGATATAATCATCTCAAGATATGGGCTACTTCTAGATTTCTACACTTGTTTTGTATCAGACATGGGCTAATATTTTCATTCACTATTTAGTGGGCAACAGGTTTGTTTTGTTCATACAAATTCCACAGTGGCCATGGGAATTCAAAGTACTCATCCAATTTAATCAAATTTGGAGGATTTAAAATCATTTATCAAAAATTTTGTGACTCAAAATTTTACATATGGTAAAACTTAAAAGAAAGTTAAATCTTCCACTTATTTGTTGTGTTATATATGCATGTAGTGCTTTATTTAAGAAATTTACTACATAAAGAATCTTATTCCTATAAAGTATTTTTTCTCTAAGGAATTTCTCTATAGAATATAAATTTAAAAAGAAATCTAAGGCAGTCAGCATTTTTGTAAAATATGAGGTTTCCAAACATTCCTTACTCTGAGTGCGGGGGGGGGGGGGGACA
>NW_026000174.1:3555526-3590864 GCF_001458135.2 Marmota marmota marmota
GGGGGGGGGGGGGGGGGGGGACATAAATCAGATAAAGTATTCAGAACTGCTGTGTATGTGCATTTTACTTTGTTGGTAGGCCATGCTAACATGAATTCATTGCCACATAACAGGTTATCAAGATAGTCTTACCCAAACACTGCATATAGTTATTTGATATTTAAATTGAAAATAATATTATACAGAGGCAAAGTCTTTGGTGATAGTAAAATAGAATTTACCTGTACTCAAAGGTAAACTTACAAAACCTTTGAAAGATGCATTTGCTGTCAAAAATGGGAGCACTGCCATTGGTAAGCTAGCAGCTATTCGGGCCTTTGTTACATGCAAGACACGCCGAAAAAGACTGTTTGCTATTAGGCCACAGAGAGCAGCATTAAGTCCAATATATGTGGATCCATGTTCAAGTAGATTCCTGAGGGTAAGAAAAAAATAATTTTTTGGTTCCACTGTGAACTCTTCCATTTTGGCATTACTAGGGCTTTGGGAATAACTAGACAACATCTATCCTTTACAGCTCCATTAAACCAAAGCCTTAAATCACTGTTTTAGATTTTAATACTAAAAGACTTTTAAATTTGGTCAGTACTTAAGGATAGGGTGATATACTTAGATTTTTCTAAATGTGTTTTTATGATTTTTACAAAGAATTATTAGTGTAGAAACCTACCCACAACTATAGCAGTGAACAAACAAGTTCTGGATGACTCTTTTCTGAGCTCTCTCTAGCACAAAATATTACCAGATGTAACCACCTTGTAATCATTAACTTACATGGCAGGTTTCCCCTCTAGGCTATGAGCAATAGGATAACAGATATAAAAATGTATTCTACTTGGTTTCAGTAAAATCTGCCTTGGAAGGTGTTGTGAAATTAATGTGTTTCCTTTCACTCCTCCCTGAAGCATTAGTGTCAGGATTGGGAGACAAAAGAAGTGCTAATATAAAGTGATACTGTACACTGGGTACTTTAATTGACGGATATATTGATGTTTTGAAACAATAAATGGGAGAAATAGATTTTAAGCCAAGGTTGTGTATGAATTTACAACTCTCATTCTATTCTTTTTTGGGAAAAACAATACCTAAAATTATCACTAGATATTGGAAATACTCCAACCGAAACACTTCAGCCTACTACTTAGTTGCTATCTTCAACACAGTTCACCCTCTTAAATTTCTTGTTACTAGTCAAACTAAGCCACACAATATCCCCTCTAACCTCTTCAGTTTATACTTAAGACAACTTTTCTAGGAACTCCTAGTTAATTTCCTATATTTTATAGGGTATTACTATTCTTACATGGTGCTTTATATTCATAATAATGTCTATCATTTCACTCACTGAGAACCTATTGCAGACTTAGTGCTAAGGCACAAAAAATTCTCTTCTGTCTTCAAAGATTTTATAGTTGACTAATTGTGAAGAAGAAAGACACATAAACTTGATAGAACAGAAGCCTACAAAAATGGTTTGGGAACTTGGGATACATAAGATATCAAAGAGTGTGATAAGAGTTTAGAGAACCTACCAAACAACCACAGAAAACATGGAAATGTGAAAGGCCTGGTTTTTTTTGTGGAGGGTTGAGGAAATGGGACATATGAGCTTTCTCTGAAGAATCTAAGTATTTATTTCATCATAAAAATATATGTGTACTATCCCTGTTTAAATCATAGGAACCAGTGCTTAGATAATAAAACAAGTAGTAAAACTGGAATCTGAAAAGCAAACTTTGTTTTCTCTCAACCAGATTTTAATTTTCTATGGCCAAAGTTAAGGTTTTTAGTTAATTCTTTTGGTTCAGCCAGTTTTCCAAACAAGTTATGCACAATTGAAAACACAGCTAACGGGCTGGGGATGTGGCTCAAGTGGTAGCGCGCTTGCCTGGCATGCTTTCGGCCAGGGTTCGATCCTCAGCACCACATACAAAGATGTTGTGTCAGCCGAAAACTAAAAATTAAATATTGAAAAATTCTCTCTCTCTCTTTTAAAAGAAAACACAGCTAACTACCAGGCTGATTAAATATAAAAAAGATCAAATTTAGCAAATGGCAATGACATAAGTGGAACATGTGATTATTGTATAGATTGGAAAGTTTTATGTTATAAAATATTTATACAGTTCAGAACATACTAACTTAAGCATAGTTAATGGTCTGACAATGCACAAAGGGATGAGGATTCAAAATTAAAAGATAAAATGAAAATAAAGAGAAAAAGGAACAAAGAACACTACTACATGCCACTGTTTGAAAGCAATTTAGTATCTAAATTTTCACATTTCAGTTTTAGTTCACTTCCCAGTATTCTCTAATTTGGTAAAGGACCCAGTGATTGCCTACTTTTTCAAAGTTGCTACCATCTCTTTATTTCCTTGTGTCAGTCTATGGTTTTCCTTACCTTGCTTGGCTTGGAGACATCCTTTTTTGCTCTAAAAGTTTTTCTCTTTACCTCAAGAAAAGTGGTATGTAGTGGTGGGGAGGGACAGAAAACCTTTAAAATCTCACCCAGTTCTTATTACCGCTGTTGACTTTAGGTTCTCCCTTGTTGAGATAGTTAACAGCAAGGCTGGAATTTGTGTAGTTATCACACCTGAAGACAGTATAGCTCCAAAATGTATTTCAAATCCTTTTTTCATTTCAACTGCCACCACTCTACACCCTGTACTCACCAATATAACTATGCCACTTTTTCTACTATTTCTTTTCCTTCCTATCTTAAATCTGTTTTCTAAAAAATGTTCATTAGGAAGTTTAATTGGATCACATTTTCCTCCTTAAAACTGTTGTTTCCAATGTCCACTTCCCTTGTATTTCAGTAACATTGGTTCCTCAAATGGTTTCTCTTAATCAGGTTGGCTCCTTTTCATTTTAAATATATTTTCATTAGAAAGATTTTAATTGTTGCTGTCTTAAGTGTTTTCTGGAAGTGTACTGTAGTTGTCTTTGTTGTCTTCAAAGACCATGTTTCCTATATTTTTCTCTTTAATCATATCTTAAAAACCTTTAGCCAAGATCCCATTCCCATAAAAATATATACAGCCATATTTTTTAGACAGGTAAGTACACTGATCGAAATGAACTGAGAAAGAGTCTTGTTATTTAAATGAGTCCATGACTGTTTACATACTGCTGTACTCCAAGCTAAAATGAAAAAATGAATCATGATACAACTGGATATGTCTGAAGACATGAGATCCAGCCTCAACTTCCACAGTTAGCTTTGATATTAAATAAAATGGTTAAGCTCTTTGGGGTCTCAGTTTTCTCAGCAAAGCAAGAAAAGGGTTCAGTTTTTCCTTTTGATAGTCTATGTTGTTCATACTTAATCCACGTAAATTTGAGATAACAAATCAATGAAAACACACCTGGAAAAAATATTTTTAAATTAAGGGATCCTACCTTTCTGCTTCTGGTAGTAGTTCAATTTTTCTGGCTATGATATCAAAAATTGACTTTTCCTTGATAGTATCATGTGGTTTATGATTTTCCATCTTGACCCTTAAAAAAACATGAAAATGAAAAGCAAAGCTTCTAAGAAATATAGTGTATCTTTGTAATCTTAAACAATATTTCCTAGACAATTCACAAATAGCACTAAACACAGAAGACTTATAAAACCCTAGCCAATACTAAACTTAATAACTTGATTCTTCAGTAGATATCATGAAAATAAGGTAGTGTAGAACATGTTTGTAACTAAAGGAGTGGTTAGTATCTGTAGCATAAACAGAACTACAAAACAAGGCAAATAACCCAATAGAAAAATTGAGAAAAGATTTGAACAGGCACTTCACAAAAAGACAAAAGTCAATAAATGTAAACAATATACTCAACTTCAGTACCATTAGGTAAAAATAAGACCACAGAAACCAAGAGGTACCCATAACTTAGCTAAAATTAAAATCTGATGACTTCAATTACTGGCAAGAATTTAGTGGAGCTGAAACTTGTGTGTTCTGGGTGGAAGTGTAAATTGCACCTAAAGTAGGTACCACCACTTTGGAAATAATTTGGTAGTGGGAAGAAGATGCCCCACAATTTTGCTTTTTGGTATACCATAGAGCAAGGGCCAGCAAACTTTTCCCGAATGGGCCAAAAAACATTAAAGATTTTAAACACTGCGGGTAACCTATAGTCTTTATTGAATTTTTAAAAATGTAAAAAATTCATTCTTGGCTGGATGGAAACAAGTTTTAGACTGCACATGGCTTACATTCCATTAGTTTGTTGATCTCTACTAGAGAGGATCAATGTCAGTAGGGAAATGGTGAATAAATTTTAGCATAAAGCTTCAGATTCCAAGTTAACAGTTAAGAAAAGCAAAGATTTAGGGACAACATGGTTTTATGCATCAGATTGTCTTGTTTCACTATCACTATTCATTTACTTAAGATTATAGCACTGACTAACAAATATTTACTGGATATGTTTAAATGTAAAACTCATTTAGGTTACCAGGACTCAAATTTTTGAGGGCCTTGGCTTCAATAATATGATAGACACAAATCTCTTCCATGCAGGAGTACTGGATGATTTTTTATGGGGTGGAAGAAATTATGTAATCAAACTCAGTGTGATGTGTATGTAAAAAATATTTTCTTAGGATCTACAGCCTAATGCTACCACTACTTTTCTATTCTCTGCTCTGCATATTGGTAAGGTTCTTAGTTCTGTGAAACAGTTGTTTCTAGCACAAGTCACCCTTAATTGGGTAAAAGTCCTGACTGGATAGCCCCCTATGAGCACTGTGTCCCCATTATTAACAACAAAAAAAATCTCTATTCAAGGCACTGCCACCTTTAAATACGACAAACATTCCAAAAGGTATTTTTTTGCACTATCTCACATCACTTCGAGAGCTTCCAGAGAAAGGCAATGGGTAAAATAGAGACAAAATTAAATTTGGCTACGGTCACCCTCTAAATTGGCAGTAATCCCGGGGCTAAATTATGTCATAACTTTTTTTTTTTTTTAACTTCCCCTATTGACTAAGTTTAAATATAGGGTCTCAACTTCTAGGGTGGAAAGTGAAGAGACAATTCCTTAAGGCCGCAGCCCCTCCTCCATTGTCTCGTTCCGGTGCTGCCGGTGGATAATATGTCACCACATCGTACTTATCCGGTCACCAGGATATTTGCTTTACCCCTTTCCTAGCGTGCCAGTACCTGCTGCTCTCCTACCAACAGCCGGTGCCTCCCCAGTTCTAACACGCCGGGGCTTAAGATACAACCTTTACTCGGTTCCTCCCAGCGCAGCCATCTTCGGCAGACACGTGACTCGGAGGTAGCAGCCGCTTCCTGTTGAGTGGCTTCCGGCCGAGGGAGAGGCTGGGCGGGTCGGCTGTGAGGTTTGCCTCTTGTCGAGGGTGCTCCTTCCACCCACCCAGGCGTCTCAGGACAGGCCTTGCAGAAATTAATTCTGGTATGTAAATTGGGTGAACCTAAACCGACTTCTACAGTTACTCAACTTCCTGATCAGTAGAGTACATCTCGTGAGGTTTGCATGGGGTATATGAAAACCACACAGCTGTTAGTAAGTGAAGGGAACTCTGGTTAAAATGAGAAGAGGAGCTGAGATTTCTTTGCTCCACCGACTTTCTACTCTCCCTTGGACTTTAAGCGCTCGTTCCATGTTTTGATCTGGTGGGTTATTCCAACATAACCTGAGCAACGCAAGAGCAAGAACTTGTTTTCAGAGGATTTTTGGTGTCCTGCAGAATACCGCTTATTTGAAAGCAGAGTTGGACGAATGGGGTGAAAGAGAAACTGTTCCCAGAACATCCTAGGGTCTCCGTCGATCAATAAAATTGAAAATCAGTGTTTTGGACCAAGACTGAAGACGTTTGTCTTAGTTCTCATCTCCTCAGCCTCTTTCTTCATCTTTAAAAGAGAAGGGGAAAATATGCCTTCATTAATTATTTTGTTAAGTTGTGAGGGTCCAATAAAAATGTTTACCAAGGTTGCTTTGAAAATCATTGAATTTTATCAAAGTAAGGAGAACATGGTATTCAAGATAAAGGGGGACCTTCGTAGGCAAGGTGAGTAGTATAAAGAGCTCCAAAACTCCTTGTGTGAGAGGGATTTAGCAATATCACAACGTCTGTAGTCAGAGAACCAAAAAAGAAAACAATTTCTCAGATTCCTAGGTGGAACGTTTCCCAGTAGGAAAGTTTGTGAGATAAATGCAGAAAGTTTGGGAAAACTTTTTTTTTTTTTTTTGCATGTGAATACTTTTTTTATTTTCTGATGCTATTTCATACTCTTTAACCAACCTTATTTTTAAAGGTTTGAAACCAGTTTTGAAATTAGTAAATGTTCATGCTGTGTAGAATTGGTAGCATGCCATTATGGATTAATAATGGAAATTTAGTATATTGAGAATTTTAAAAATATAAAAAAGTAAACTAGACACTAAAGAATGATAAAATTTAAGTAGTAGGTGGTGTTACAAATGAGGGTTGAATGTCAGAAAGTATAAGGTATTTAAGGAAATGACTAATAGGTTGGCTTGGCTAGTATTTAATATTAAGGCAGAGAAAGGAAACTGTTCAGTTTTTAGTCTCAGAGAACCAAATTCCTGAGAAGAAAGATGAATTTAAGTCTCAAGATGAAGCAGCAAAACAAGACATCATTGGTCACCATTTACTATGAAAGAATTTGTGACGTCTATCCATATTTTACAAGGCACCTGTTAGAGATTATATTAAATTACATTTGAAAATTAGATTATAATATGCCCTTCTAAAAATTATTTAATGTTTTTCCATGGACTTTGAATAAAACTCCAGGTCCTTAATATGGTCTTTAAAATCCTGCATAATTTGACTCCATTCTCACTTCTCCCAAGTTAAAACATTTGAATACTCACTTGCTATGTTTGTCTAGATGCTTTGGCTTTTCAGTTCCTCAACTCTCCAAGCTTTTTGATGCTGTAGATTCTTTAGCCATGTTGTTCCTCTTTAATCACTCTTCCTCCCTAGATTTTACATGACTGACTTCTTATTCTTTGGTTAATCAAACCTTGACTTTTCTTGACCACCAGTCTAAACTAAATTCCTCCTATTAGTTTCTCATTATCCTCTTTCTTTCAAAGCATTTATTTCTTCATCAAGTATTTATTGAGAACTGATGTTTCTTTCACTGGCTCTCAGGAGCTCATAGAATAGTGAGAGAGACAGACAAGCACAAAAACAATTTGTGAGTTCTATGCTATTTTTGAGATACATAGAGGATACTATGGAACATTTAACTCTGCCTGGAATATCTAAGAAGGCTTTTAAGAAAAAAGCCGATTCTCTCAGTGGCACTGCTATATCTTGTGACTTAGATGTTTGCATAGTAGACTTTGAAATTTCGAAGTGTGTTTCCTTCTTGGTCAGAGCGCAGATTTGTTTTCTGACACGGATATAAAGATATGTCTCCCTTATGAACAAAGCTTAAACAGCTTTGCTTGTAGCTCCCTTGTAAAATTGGGAATTACCTAATAATGGTATTCCTTTGCCATGACATGTATCCACTTTGTGTCTAACACTGTTATGGTTTGAATCTGTAGTGTACCCCAAAGGCTCATATGTTTTAAGAATTGGTTCCTAATGCAACAATGTTCAGAGGTGGGACTTTTGAGAAGTGATTGGATCATGGGGCTATGATCTCATCAATGGATTAATCCATTGTTGGAGTCATTGCTGAATGAACTTATTGGAAGGGTGTAGAAAATGTAGGAGTAGGACCTAACTGAAGGGAATGGGTCCTTGAGGATGTCCCCTTGGGAACTACATATTGTTACCTGCTCTTTCTGTCTCTCTTTCTGCCTCTTCCCCCCTCCTCCCTCTTTCCTCTCTCTCCTCTCTTTTTCTCTTCTTCCCTCTTTCTCTGATTTCTAGCTACCAGGATATGAGTAGCTTTGCCCTTGCCATGCCCTTCCACCAAGTTGTACTGCTTCACCACAAGCCCAGAAACAATGGAGCCAGCTGACAATGGAATGAAACCTCTGAGACTGATCCAAAATAATTCTCTCCTCCTCTAATTTTGTTTTCCAGATATTTTGTTACAACGATGGAAAGCTAACTAACAAACATTCTCCTGGGTTCACTTCCACATAACTTTTGTGGGACTCAAGTGGTCAGATAAAGCAATGAAAATGTGAAAGCTCATGCCGCCTGCTGTGCCATGACTAATAAAGTCTACTTAATCTAGTAGGACTCACTGTCTCATTACTAGCCAAGTCAATGGAAGTGTGGCAAGTCAACTCAGCAGCTGGCATCATGTTGCTGCTTAGGAATTGTTTGATTGTTCAATGTTTGATTCACAATTGTATATTCTAGTACAGTAGTTGCTATCACACATGAGTATTAAGAACAGGAAATATACTAGTCAAAATTTCAAAATTGAGATTTGCTGTAAGTATAAAACATCAGATTTTGAAGATTTAGTATAATTTTTTTATATTATATATTGAAATGATAATAGTTTAAATATATTGGATGAAATAAAATTGTTTAGGTACGGCTACTAGAAAATGTGATATTTATAGTATGTGGTTTGTAGTACATTTCTACTGGACAGTGCTGATTGAGAAGCTACATCGAAACTATTAGAAGGTAAAAAACTATTGTAATAAGTACACAGTTAAATATAGCAAATACGTGATCTTAATACATCTCAGAGATTTTAATTTTCATCCTTCAAATTTTTGAGCAACTGATAAAGTGTTTCATTATCTTTACTATCAATCCATATCAGGGTTGCTTGACTTTTAGGCTCATTTCCTAGTGCAAAGGAAGTGTATAACTGTAGTTTCTAAACTTGCAGAGATATAAAGATTTATGTTCATGAAAGTGTAAAAGAAGGAAATTTCCTAGTTTTTCTTTCAAATGCCTTGCCTTCCATCTCAAAGTTTGAAGCAAACACTAAATCACAGTAGTTTGCTCACTGAGTTGGCCTGAATGGAATTCAATAGGAATTCTGAATATCAGACTGTGTTTCTTAATTATGTAGAAACTGTAAAACTGCCAACTGGTAATGAATAGTGGGAGATAAGGTTTAGAAGGTAAAATAGAAACAAAGAGTATGGAATGTCTTAAACGTCAGTCTAAGAATTTGCTTCCTTTCCTTTTCTGTATTTGCAGGAAGATAGTAGTTTAAAATGGGAGTGACATAATCATAATTTCACTTTGATACAATTAATATGGTACAGAAAAAAATGGTGGTGATACTAGAGATGAAGATTAATTAGGTGTTTCCAAATTAAAAACTTGAAGACATACTCAAAAAGTCAAAAATCAAATGTGTTTCCCACTCTCATATCTGGACCTGTATTATTTCCTCTCTCAGGGGTTGATGACAACATCCATCTTGATGGACAAGCCAGAAACCTAAGTTCCTATACAATGACATTACTCCCTACAGGCTAATCAATCATGAACTTCTATTTTTCTCTTAAATATCCTTCATAACTGTCTCCCACCTAGGCACTGGAGGTGATTTGTTTGTCTTACAGATTCTACTTTTGTCTTTCTTGCAGCCAGTTTTTGCATGGCATCTATGAAAATTTTTTATTCCCAACAGTTTAGCTGAACTTGGGCTGTTCATAGAAAGAAAGGAGATGGAAATGGAGCTATAAATCTGCAATGCCTGTGATGCTTGCACTAGACCAGTGTACTTATTTTCAAAGTAGGAAACAAAGAACAATTTGTCAAAGCATATTTTTTTCTGTTACTAAAAATGAATGTTGCTGTTTTGATTTACAAAAAAGCTTTGAGAAATTCTGAATAAGAATATCTAGATAATTTTATTTTCTTATGGCCTGTCTGAGCTCTTTCTAACAACAAATATTGGTACTTAAAATAGCCAGTCCAAATCAAAGAAAATGGAATCTGACCACTTACCACTATTTTCATTACTACTACCTTAATCTATCATCTTTCACCTGGGCTATATATACCTTTCTGTGTTGCAAAGAAAATTCCTGGAATGTGGCTCTGACTTCATTGCTACATAAGTCTCCTGAAAGTAGTTGATCCAGAACAATTTCACATTTTCCAAAGATGATAATCAAAAAACAAAAGAGGGACTTTCAGATTCTAGAAATGACAGAGTAGCTTATATTGGATAGATACTTTTATTAATAATAATTATAAAACTGGGCAGTAAGATTTTAAAAGAGATTAGAAAGCAATCAAAAGCATACATACAGAAGAGGATGTATTATTATTATTTTTTGTTAGCAGTGCTGATGATCAAACCTGGGCCTTTGTTTTTACTAGGCAAGCATGAATGCATTTTTTTCAATGTTAAGTCACTTTTGTATTTCTGGAATAAGCCTCACTTGGTCATGAGGTACACTACCTTATATATATTGGTTTGCTAAAATTTAAATTTTTTTCATCTATGTTCATGGGGAGTATGGGACTGTTGTTTCTTTCCTTTTTTTTAATAGTAAAAATTGTTTATTTCTGGAATTTTCCATTTAATATTTTTGGACTGCAGTTAACTAAAATTAAGGATATGGAGGGGCTACTGTATTCAACAAGCCTTTGGGGCTGTGGGCAGAACAGAGCAAGATAAGAGATAGTGCCTGTTGTTTCTTTCCTTACAATATCTGTTTAATATCAGGGTAGTGCTGGGCTTTTTAAATGAGTTGGCAAATTTCTCTTCAATTATTCTGGAGAGTTTTATATTGGTATTATTTCTCAGATGGTAGAATTTACCAGTGAAGACTTCTGGACCTGGAGTTTTTCTAGTGGAGAGAATTTTAACTATAAATTTAATAACTATAATAGATACATGGTTATTCTGGTTATGTGTATCTTCAGTGAACTTCATAAGCCCTCACAAGACAAAATGAAATGTCCATTTCATCTAAGTTCCCAGATTTATTGGATTAAATTATTAAAAGTGTTTCCTTATTATCATTTTAATATCTATGGAATCTGTAGTGAAGGAACATCTCTTTTGGTATTGGTCATTTGAATTTTCTTTTTTATGTTTGATCTGTCTGGCTCACGGCTGATCTTTTTATTTATTTATTTTTCTCTGATAGGGGGATTGAACCCAGAGGTGCTCTACTACTATAAAATAAAAAGGTCTCAGTCCTTGCCTTCCTGTTGCCTCAGCCTCCCGAGTTGCTGGGTTTACAGGTGTGCATCATGTTCCTGGCTGATTTATCTTTTTTTTTTTTTTTTTAATCTTCAATAATCAGCTTTTGGTTTAATTGATTTTTTTTTGTTTTCTGTTGGATTTTCTGTGTTTGATTTGTTCTCCAGTCTGTATTATTTCCTTTCTTAATTTTACCTGAGATTTAAAATACTTTTTTGTCAAGTTTCTGTAGGTGGGGTCATTGATTTGAGATTGTTTTTTCCCTATAACATTTAGTATTACAGATTTCCTTTTAAGTACATTTTAACTGTATCCCACAGATTTTCACAAATTATTTTAATTCAATTAAAAAACTAATTTCTCTTTGGTTTCTTCTTTGATATGTGGATTATTTAAAAGTGTGTAAGTTTCCTATATTTTTAATTTACTAGATAATATTCCTCTATTGATTTTTTTTTTTTTTAAATTAGGGGTCCTTAACCACCGAGCCACATCCCCAGCCCTAATCTTACCTTATACTTTTTTATTTTTTTATTTTGAGACAGGGTCTTGCTAAGCTGCTTAGGGACTCATTAAGTTGCTGAGGCTGGTTTTGTACTTGAGATCCTCCTGCTTCAGCCTCCTGAGTCACTGGGATTATAGGTGTGCATCACCATCATGCTCTTGTACTTTTTAATTTAATTTTATGGTCAAAGAATATACTTGGGATGATTTGAATCCTTTCAATATATATTGAAATTTGTAATGCTGATTCTGGTCCATTTTGGTGTTATATGTGTGCTTGAAAAGAATGTATATTCTGCTGTTGTCCCAGCAGTTCTGAAAATACCAATGAGCACAAATTAGGGTTTTTCTTTTCTTTTCCTTTAGAGAGATGAAGTCTCACTGTGTTGCTGGTGTTGACCTTGAACTCCTGGGCTCAAGAGATCCTCCTGCACAGCTAGAACTATAGGCACAAGCCACTGTGGCAGGCTGATAGTGTTGTTTAAGTATTCTTTATTCTTTCTAAATTTCTACCAACTGTTCAGCCAGTTATTTAGAGAATGTTATTGAAATCTCCAACTATTCTGGAGTTTTTTATTTTTCTTTTCAGTTCTATGAGCTCTTGCTTCACATTTGCAAGATCCATTATTACACTTAGGGCAATTGATTCTTGTATCATCGTGAATAACTTTTTTATTTCTTGATATTATTCTTTCTTTGAAACCTATCTTGTTCAATATTAATATAGCCATTCCAATCACTTACTTTTGATTTAGTATTAGCATAATATAACTTTTCCATTTTTAAGCCTATGTGAATCTTCATATTTAATGTACGTTCTTATAGTTAATGTATAGTTGGATTTTAGCTTTTACTAGAATTGACAATTTCTGAATTTAATGAGGGAAAATTTAGACCATTTATGTATAATGTGATTTTTCTTTTGTATTCTAGGGTTCAGGTTTATCATCTTGGTATTTATTTTCTATTCATCTTATTGTTTTATTCTCCCTTTTTCCTTTATTCAGCCTTTATGTTTTGATGATTTGAATTTTGAATTCCATTTTATCTCTGTTAGTAGCTGTAATTCTTTTAAAAATTGTAATGATTGTTTTATCATGTATAACATGTGTCTGTTAGTTTCCTAAGGCTATTGTAAGAAAGTATGAAAACAACAAATATTTTTTCTCACTATTTGGGAATCTAGAAGTCTGAAATCACTGTATTGGCAAGATTGGTTTCTAAGGGAGGCCTTGAAGGAGAATCTGTTTTTTGCCTCTCTCCTAGCATCTGGAGATTGCTGGCAATTCTTGGTGTCCCTTGGTTTGTTAAAAGCATCATTTGTCTCAGCTTCTGTATTCACAGTATTTCCCTGTGTCTTTGATGTGACCATCTTCCCTTTGTGTGTGTCTGTGTGCCCAAATTTCCCTTTTCTTATAGGACAGCAATTATTAGATGAAGGTCCATTGTAATCTGATCTACTTCATCTTAACTTGATTATACCTACAAAGACCCTGTTTCCAAATAAGGACATATTCATAGGTATTTGAATTATGACCTAAACATTTGAGGAAGCACAATTCTACCCACAACAACATCTTTAGCTTCTCATAACCTACCTTCAAGTAATATGCCACTTTATATATAGTGTAAGAATCTTACTTTATACTTTCATTTCTTCCTTCCTCATCTGTGTTATTGTCATACATTTACTTCTACAAATGTTACAAGCCAGGTAATAAATAATTATTATTTTTCAATAGTCACTTTTTTTTGGTACCGAACCCAGGGGTGCTTTACCACCATCCAATAACATATTCATTCATCCTGTAATAGGTACTTAGGTTAATTCCACTTTTTGATATAAATAGTAGGAATTTGGGGCTGGAGCTGTGGCTCAGAGATAGAACACTTGCTTGGCATGTGTGAGGCCCTGGGTTCAATCCTCGGCACCCATATAAATAAATAAAATAAAAGATCCATTGACAACTAAAAAATATCTTAAAAAAAATAAATAGTAGGAATGGGAGTGCAGATATCATTTAGACATACTAATTTCATTTCCTTTAGACATAAACCCAATAGTAGAATTGTTGGATCCTATGATATTTCTATTTCGGTCCCCCACCCCTCGGGTGGAATCTCCAAACTTTTCCATAATGGCTGTACTAATTTATATGCCCACCATTAGTGTGAGAGTTCTCCTTTCTCTACATCCTCACAAGTATTTATTTTTTGTCTTTTTGATAATAGTAATTTTTTAATATTTATTTTTCAGTTATAGGTGGACACAATACCTTTATTTTACTTTTCATGTGGTGCTGAGGATTGAACCCAGTGCCTCACACATGCTAGGTGAGCACTCTACCCCTGAACCATAACCCCAGCCTCTGATAATAGCCACTTTTGCCTGGGGTGAAATGACACATCATTGTGGTTTTGATTTATATTTTCCAGACAATTAGTGATATTGAACATTTAAAAATATATTTCCTGGTCATTGTATGTCTTCTTGTAAAATGTCTATTCCATTTATCAATTTTAATTTTTTGAAAGGTCAAGTATTTTATTTTTAAAATTTTTAAAATTCTAATTTGTTATTATGACAGCAGAATGCATTACAATTCATAGTACACATATAGAACACAACTTTTCTTATCTATGGTTGCACACAGAGTAGAGTCACACCATTTGTGTCTTCATACATGTACTAAGGGTAATTATGTCCATCTCATTACACTGACCTTCCTACCCCCATACCCCCTCCCTTCCCTTCCCTCACCTTTGGTCTATCTAGAGTTTGTCTAATCATCCCTTGCCCCCAACCCCAACCAGCCCCATTATGAATCAGCATCAGAAAAAACATTCATCATTTGTTTTTCTGGGATTGGCTAACTTCACTAAGCTTTATCTTCTCCAGCTCCATCCATTTACCTGTAAATGCCATGGTTTTATTCTCTTTCAATACTAAATAGTATTCCGTTGTGTATATATACCATATTTTCTTTATCCATTCACCTACTGAAGGGCATCTAGGTTGGTTCCACAGTTTAGCTATTGTGAATTGTGCTGCTATAAACATTGATGTGGATGTGGCCCTGTAGTATGCTATTTTTAAATCCTTTGGGTATAGACCTAGCAGTGGGATAGCTGGGTCAAATGGTGGTTCCATTCCTAATTTTCCAAGGAATCTCCATAGTGCTTTCCAAATTGGCTGCACCAATTTGCAGTCCCACCAGCAATGTCCATTTTTTTTTATATAAACTCAAAATTTATTACAGAAATTAAAGAGAAGGATAATGTGAATATATAAAAAGAATTACTAAAGATCATAATTGATATTGAAAACTTTCTAGTCATATATTTTAACAACTTATTGTTGAAGATAATTAGTCTCCTTTTTACAATATGGATCAATAAGACCAACTGGCACAAAGCAGACAAGGTGATTGATACTAAGACATACGGAGTAATGGGTTGAGACAGAATAATCAGCTATCTTGCTATTTGCCAATTTCATTAGCATATCTGTTCTGGTTTATTTATTTATTTATTTAATTAGTTGCTCAAAACATTACAATGATCTTGACATATCAAACATTTGATTCAAGTGGGGTATGAATTCTTTTTTTTCCCACGTGTACAGATTGCAGTATCACATTGGTTTTACAGCCACGTTTAAGCAATGTCCATTTTTAAAACAGATTATTAAAACACTTTTTGCTGTTGCTTATCTTCTGGATATTAATCCTTTGTCAGATGAATAGCTTGTAATAATTTCTCCCATTCTGCAGGTTGTCTCTTCAATCTATCATTTCCTTTGCTGTGTAGAAGCATTTTAAAGTTTGACATAATCCCATTTGTCAATTTTTGCCTCTGTTGCTTATACTTTTAAGGTCTTATTAAAAAAAAAGATCTTTGCCCATATCAATGGCCTGAAGTGTTTCTCTTGTTTTCCTCTATTAGATTCATAGTTTCAGGGTTTAAATTCCTTAATTCATTTTGAGTTGATATGTGAATATGATGAGATAGAGTTCTAGTGTCATTCTTCTGTATGTGGATATCTAGTTTTCCCAGCACCAGTTATTGAAGAGTCTCTCTCCTTTCTCTGTTCTTGGTACTTTTGTCAAACTATATTTGCAATAGATTTTTAGCTTTACTTCTGAGATCTCTTTCGTGTTCCATTGGTCTGTTCATCTGTTTTATGACAAGATCATGCTGTTTTGATTTTCACTACTTTGTAATGTTTATAAGTTAGGTAGTATGATGCCTCCAGCTTTGTTTTTAGTCAGGTTACTTTGATTATTCGGGGTCTTTTGTAGTTCCATGTAGATTTTAGGGTTTTAAAAATATTTCTGTGAAGAATGTCATTGGTATTTTGATGGGGATTACACCGAGTTTATAGACCACTTTGAATTGGTATCAATATTAATTCTTCTAACCATGGAAGAATTTTTTTAATGCCATCTTCAGTTTTTTAAATTTTATTTTATAATCTCATTTTAAACATCTTTCAATTCTTTGGTTTAATGCATTTCTGGGCATTGTTTATGAAGCTATTTTTTTTTAAAACTATTTTTATTAGTTGTTCATGGACCTTCATTTTATTTACTTATTTATATGTGGTGCTGAGAATTGAACCCAGTGCCTTGCACATGCTAGACAAGCACTCTACCACTGAGCCACAACCCCAGCCTTTTTCTGAAGCTATTTTAAATGTGATTGCTATCTTGATTTCTCTTAGAAAAAGTTCATTACTGGTGTACATAAAAGCTACTGATTTTTGTATCTTGATTTTGTATTTTGCAACTTCAGGTGGCAAAGGAGGTAAACAAAGGTCAACCTTGTCATATTTTCCAGATTATAAGGCTTTGATATAAAGATGAATATGGTTAAGACAAGGAGAATGCACTGTGGGATTTATTCTGTAAGGTCTCATCAAACAGTGTTTATTTACTGAACTAAGAAAAATGTGTAGTTTTTAGAGTCTAAAGAAGCATTTGTGAACTCTCTATATATAAAGTTTCTTGAGGGCAAGAACTGAATTTTTACATCTTTGGTTCTTAATGAATGGCAAATATATGTGCAATAAACATTCTTTAAACTACATTGTAGGGCTGGGGTTTTAGCTCAGTGGTAGAGCACTTGCCTAATGTGTAAGGCACTGAGTTCGATGCTTAGCACTTCATAAAAAAATAAATAAGTGAAGTTATTGTGATCATCTACAACCAAAAAAAATTAAAAACAAAACTCCATAATGAAGATAATTTTTAGAATAACAAGAAACTAGTTAATATACTGAATGAGAGTTTACAGTAGAGGAAATGGGCAGGATGTTATTTTCATACCTTGCTTTCTTGTAACCTTCCAATTTCTCCTTTAGAATTTGCTCATATTATTTTTCCCCATAACTTCTCTTTCTGCTTAAGTAGTTAGCAGCCCTACTCCTGAATGCTCTCAAATTATGTATCTCTCAAACCCTCTCATTCTAACCCTAGCCCTAAGGACCACTTCTTATTCTATGTCCTGAGATATAGCAGGGACTTGATAAATATTTCGTGAAGAATATCTAACTGCATAGATCTGAGGCCCAAACCCATTTCCACATTCAATGAGGAAAGAAATATGAAACTTACTTTTATTTTACATTTACATTTATTGAATTACTAAATATTTACTGAGTATCAGTTACATACTAGACAAAAAGGACAGAAACAGTTACTTTTCACTCTTTCAACAATGCATAAACAATTCACTCTGCTGAGTTAGCTCATTCTTTCATTAATCTTCTTGTACAGTTTTCTCAAACATTCCATAGTGCTGTAGGCCAATAAGTATTCCAAATGCTGTCTGAAAGACTAGGGGAATTGCCATTACTTTCATCTCTGTTTGACAAAGTAGTAACCAATGTAATAAAACTCTTCCTTTTGGTGGCATTGGAACAGTATGATACCTAAAAATGAAAAATAGTTAATAATACCTCCTGGGAAAATATACCAAAATACAAAAGTTCATCAATCTTCCCTAAACTGATAATTTCCATTATAGGTTTAATCATGTAGATAGTAAAAAAAATTAAATGTTAGCTATTTGGAATATCAAACTATTGTGTTTCCATTAGAATGTATGATTGATATCTAAGGAATAAGAAGAGTCTATTAATCTAAAAAAAGAAGGAAGAAAAACAACAAAGGAAGAAAAGGAATGAACAGAGAAACTTACTTGACTGCTAGACGTCCATTTTTAGAAAAAGCTAATGCACTGGGATATAAAATACCACATGCTATGCCAACCAGTGAACTTCTCAGAACACAATTTTCCTTGCTTATATTACCTAGAGAACAAAAGTAAATTTAGTCTCTCTTTAGAATTCAGGTTAAGCACTGTTACCTCAAAGAGTAGTTATTTGTATTGTGTTCAACCACAAAACAGTAGAAAAGATTAGAAATTGAAAGTTGATGACATAGCAGACTTAATATATCATTTTAGAAATGGTTTTTACTTTATTATGTGGAGAATAACCTCTTATGTATGTGCTTTGAATAGAGGCAACTTCATAAAAGAATACTAAACTAGCATGCAGACACCTGGATTTTAGGTTAATACACATATTATCTACTCTGCGTCAGGTATGTGCTATGTGCTAGGGATATATAATGGTACATAAAATTTGAGACATTCTGACCAGTCTACCAGGAAAGAAAGACAAATAATTAAAAAAATACAAGTGTGTTCAATGCTTTGGAAGTAAAATGTATTCATAATTTATCTAGAAGTCTAACCTATCATGAGGGAATCAGAGGTTTCTCTGCGGAAAGGATCTTTAAACAAAGATCTAATGAATGAATTATAACTAGAGGCTCCATCAATTACTACCTGGAAAATTTAAGGTAAAATGAAGCAGAAAATAACATTAGAAGCCCATAGCATGCCAGATACTATGTTCGGCATTTAACAAAAAGCATCCTTTAATTCCCACAACAATCATGTGAGGTAAGTACTATTAATTCTAATCCATGGATAAGACAACTGAGATGATGAGAACTAGGATCTGAAATCATGTGCATAGTATGCCAATGCCTGGTCTTTTCTAAGTATATCATATTGTTTCTCAGTACTTGAACATGCATCAGTTTTGGTTACTTATTAACAATAATGCTTGACCTGCCTGATCAGGATTGTTGCGTGGATCAAATAGGAAACTATATGTGAATATCCTTGTAAGTGGTAAAGCAAAATACAAATGTAAGGGATTACTATTAGTATATGTTAATGAGTAACTTTATTTAGATATAACTACATTATATATTCATGAATTTAAATTTACCTGAATACAAAGCATCAGTTACAAGGAACTTATAAGTAACTATAGTGGATAAAAATGGAAGTGCAGTCAATGGTGCGTATGTCTTCAAAGCATCATATTTAACCTTGAAGCAGTATCTGAAAATGAAGTTTGCAAATATTCCAAAGAAACTAGCTGTTGTCCCAAGGAATACCATTCCAGGTACATTTAAGGTCCTAGGGAAAACAAAAGGAATGATTAAGTTTAACATAATATTCTCATAATAGATGTATCCTTTGCTCAATAGTAGTTGTTATATATTTATTCATCAAATATTTCCTTTTTTTTTTTTTCTTTTTTGGTACTAGGGATTGAACCTAGGGCATTTTACCTCTGAGCTACATCCCCAGACCTTTTTCATTTTTCATTTTTGCATGGAGCCTCAGTATGTTGCTGAAGCTGGCCTCAAACTTTCAATCCTCCTGCCTCAGCTCCCGTATTGCTGGGATTATAGGCATGCACCACTGTGCCTGGCCAGCATTAAATATTTCTTGAGCATTTACTATGTGAAAGGTATTTCTGAAGTGTCAAGGATAGGGTAGTGAACAAAACCAAACCAAAAAAGAAAAGAAATTCCACTCATCATGGAATTTGCATTCTAAAGAGAAGAGAGGATTTAGGATGGTTCCAAAATGTAACTCTTTTGTGACCATTAACTTGGACACAAATAAACATAAATATGTTCCAAGACAGCTAAATGTTATGGCTACTGACATACCTATTTCTAAGAATACCTTTTCTGCTATTAAAATAATTAATTTGCTTAAGGTAATCTACGAAAAAAAATTGCTTAGGCTATCTAGAAAATAATTATTTTTTAATTAGCCCAGATACTTTCAAAATAACTTGTCTATGATTTATAAAACTTCTTCCACACAGAAACTAATATTTTCTAAATAGTGGGAAAAAAAAATACACTTTTTCCAAAGTGATCTGATAGATCCAGTTTTACTAACTTGGACTCATGAATAAATCCAAAAAGTTCTAAAGTTAAGTATTAGTTGTCCTTTGACTTTATTTTTATTTTATTTTTTTATTTGTTCTAATTAGTGTGACTTTATTCTTGAGTTCTATTAATCTAAAAGCCAAATGGTAACTAAGACTGTGTATATCATGGAAGCTACATTCCTTTTTGCTGTACTTGGCACTGTGGTTGAGATTCATCAATCCTAAACTGATTTTAATCATAACTGCTCATCAATGAAATATAAGTACCTGCCAAATATTTTTCTCCTAATTACTTAATTTTTTTCTTTTTAGTTGTAGATGAACACAATACCTTTAGTTTATTTATTTTTATGTGGTGCTAAGGAGCAAACCCAGTGCCTCACACATGCTAGGCAAGCCATCTACCACAGAACTACGACCGCAGCCCCTCCTAATTACTTTTAATTAAAAAAATATTTACTATACAAATAATGTTTTAGCAATAATTCTGGGCATTTAAAAAATATTTTGTTTTAGTTGTAGTTGGATACAATACCTTTATTTTATTTTTATGTGGTGCTGAGGATCGAGCCCAGGGCCTCGCACATGCTAGGCGAGTGCTCTACTGCTGAGCCACAACCCCAGCCCCTAATTCTGGGCATTTTTTTTTAAAAGAAGTGAAAGAAATTATGCATAACCCCAATATTCTGACAATTCAGTATTTTTATCTGTTTCCCTCTAGTTTTATTTTTTAATAAGCTTTATTCATAACCAAGTCAATAAAGGTGACAGTTTCTTAGATAATCCTCAGAAACAACAGCAATACAAAAGATCTGCCAATGAAGTTAGTAACTTTCAGTACAGTTCTGTCTCTTACTTTTCTTTTCTAAGGTACTCGAATTTTCTTTCTATGATGTCGATGACCATTGGTCTTCTGAGTTTTGCATCTCCTAGAGAAAGACTGGGCTGACCATGCATATAAATTGCCATCTTGATGTCCTGGAAAACACAAAATTCCAGAACCATAATAGCTAATGATAAAACCTTATAAAATTCTACAGATTCAGACTAAAAAACATTTAGAGTTCAGTAAAGTACTGTCATTTGCTTTCATATATTAAGTGAATAATTCAATCAACATTTATTGAGCTCTTATTATTTGTTAGACACTGGCTTTTTAAAGTCACACAATACTTTAAGAAATTGGCAGAATTATGATCACCTCTACTTTTATAGATGAGAAAACTGAGGTTCAGAAATATTAATTTGCTTTGGGATTTAGTATAGGATAAGTGACTGAGATACTGAGTTTTTGTCTTCAGTACAATTTTCCCCTTTCATTCCAAGGAAGTAGCCAGTGCCCTCTCTGATCTACTTCTTCAGGTGGCAAAGTAGTAGTAGTCCCTTTGGTGACTACTGTCTCTTTCCTCTGTCTGTCATGAGCTCATTTTGGAGATTATGTTAAATTTCCTACAGGGGTAAAAGAGAGCAGAGATTGCTTTCAAGAATAAGGAAAGATAAAATCAGAGAGGGGGGGATACTGTTTCCAACTGGGAAGAGGCAGTAGATCATGGCTACCTTATTTTTTATGTTACACATTCAGTTCTTTAGTAGCACTTAGGGTGGAGGAAGGGTCTTAGTCAGAAGTAAGATCATGGCTACCTTATTTTTTATGTTACACATTCAGTTCTCCAGTAGCACTTAGGGTAGAGGAAGGGTCTTAGTCAGAAGTAGCTATATGATACATCACAGAGCCTGGCTTTATGGCACTGGGCTCTGGGGTTGATCCTAAGGGTCCTATGCCTCGAATGTAATAAATAGACAGTTGCTAACATCAAAGAACCATAAGGTTTTGGCTAGTAGTATCTTAACAGAAATCAGTGAGGAAAAAACCCTGGAGTCTCAGAAAGTATCCCCTGAATGTTCTGCTCTGGGTATTTGTATCTTTGTAAAAAGTTTTAATAATAACATTTGTTAAATATTGTGCCACTCTGGCATGGAGTTTAAGAGTTCTGTTTAATTTCATTTAGACAAGGAAACTGGGACATTTCTGGCAAATCCAAATTTGTGGCTTTACTATGTAAGTGGAAGGTCTACTGATGCAAAGTTCAACCTTTTTATTTTACCTTCTTCAGATTAACCAATAAACAGATAAAATAGAAAGCCCTTTACAAATCACACCAATCTCCATTTTAAAAAACTTTTACAGTCAAGGGCATTTACTTAATCTCAAATTTTAAGAATCCTAGGCAAGAGAATTAAAAATAGATTGATTAATGAATGCAGAAGATGATAAATCAGTGGTTTTCTGCCTCTAGCATGAACAAGAATAACACAGTACATTTATCTGAAATGAGCTCTCTTGAGCTTTCTTCTTAAATATTTGGATTCAACAGGAGTAGGGTGAGGCCTAAAATCTGCATTTTATTAGCACCAAAGACTTCTAAGACTGTGGTCTATGAACACGACTTAAACATTGCTGTAATACTCATTTGCTGAATGGGTGATATGTATCCAAACTAACTCTAACTAATGAAAGACCATATCCCCCATAGGATAAACACAGAAGTCCAGGACTCCTCTGAACCTTCTTATGGTGTTATAATACAATGAGTAATAATGGATCAGTTTCTTTCCCTGCATCACTGCAGAACTGCATTCAATCCAGAAAATTTTCTTCAAATTTTCTGGGGTTAGGAAAAAACCAAAAAGGTAAAATATTTAACAAATTACAGTTTTTCAGGGAATAGACTTAATCTTTTGTTTTCTGACACACTACTGAAAAAAGAAAGATGAGAGGGAGATTCTATACCTAACCCATCTACTGTACTATGAAGGTGGCTGTCAACATGATTAATCAGAAACCTTACATAAATTTTTTGTTCTGCAGTCATCCAATTCACTGAAGCTTACCAATCCTCCACCCAAAAGAAAACTTTCAGGCAATGTCTTGTTGTAACACCTACCCAGTCTATACTCTCAGCTCTGTACATGAAAAAACAAAAACAAAATAACAAGAAGAAGAACCCTCCTAAGTATTATGCTTACTAGAAAATAAATACTGAACTAATGAAAACAGGACAGCGAATATTTATTGAATGCTTAATCTTTGCAAGGCACTGTCAAAGAAGTGATTACTTTCATTACACTCTCATCCTTAAAGCAGATAAACAAACTAGTAACTTTCAGAAAGACTTTATTTTTTGCCGTGCTGGGGATTGAACCTAGGGCCTGTCGAATGCTAGACAAGCGCTCTACTACTAAGCTATACACTTAGCCTCCAGAAAGCCTTTTAAAAAAGTATTAAAATGTAAAGATTTTGCTACACCCAACATTTTACCTAAAAATTAACTAGGGAAAGATCACTCAACAGATCACCACACTTTTACCAGTAAGAGCGCATATACACACGCCTGTAATCCCAGCAACTGGTAGGCTGAGGCAGGAGGATTGCAAGTTCAAAGCCGGCCTCAGCAATTTCGGGAGACCTTGTCTTTAAATAAAATACAAAAAAGGTCTGGGGGTGTGCCGCTGTGGTTGAGTGCCCCTGAGTTCAATCCTCGGTACAAAAAAAAAGGGGGGTGGGGAGAGTGCGTATATGTAGGGTTATAGTTTGCAAAGCGCTTTAGTTTGTTGTGTTCTTATGTGTATTTCACTTGACCTTCAGAATTTTATCAACATTCACTCATCATTTATAGAGCCCTCAGATAGTCAATGTCCTTGGGAACTTAAAACCTACCGAAAAGTCAGAATAAAAACAGGGAATTTAAAGGGAGAATGAGGATACCATTTAATATAAGAAAAAGCAAACAACTGAGATAGGGGAAATGTGGGAAGGCTTCCTGGAGGAAGGAACATTTAAGGGAAAATCTGAAAAGAGAATTTGGCGAGGGTGGGGAGGGACAGAAGCCAAGGAAATATTCCTAATTAAAACAAGAGCCTATACAAAGTACGGAAGCAAAAGAAAATAAGCTGCAGATAATCAGGATTAAATTTTAGGTCTTCTATTTTCTGCTTATTTCTAAAGCGACTGGCGGCTTGATTATGCCCTGCCTCGTTGGGAGCTGTTCATTTGAAATGCTCAAATGCTGTAGGTGCATCATCTCAGAAGAGTCGGCCACCACTTAGAAGCGGTGGAAAGCACTGCCCTTACCACTAAGAATTTCTGCCTACCTCGGGCGCTTCTCCGTCTCCCACCGGCGTAGCACCTGAACCTTTCAGGTCAGCCCCAGCCTGTCGCCTGTGCGCCGCCATTTTGAAGGCCCACGTGACTCGCGGGTGGGCGGGGCCCCAGAACGCCCAGGGCGGGAAGTGGGGTGGTTTACCCTGCGCACCCCTTGCCTGAAGCCGGGGCCGCCCCCACCCAGTCAAAAGCCGCGCCCTCCATCCGGCCTGGGATTGGGCTCGGCGTCCAGAAATTACGGGCATTCATTGGCTTCAAGGAAGTCCAGGCGCCCGTGGGCCCGCCCCGCCTTGCCTGCCCAGTAGTTCCTCCCCCTGCTGTTTGTCAGCCTCCCTCCCTCTCATCCCACCCTGAGGGGAACAAGGGGCGGCTGGGCGTAGGAATGTTGCCGCACGCCTTTCTCTTCTCAAGGCAACCGGGCTAGCTGGGCACTAGCAGCCCGCTCCTTTCACAGTTTCAGGGAGTCGCCTCTCGGACCTGGCCCTTGTGTCACGGCTCTGGCTTTTCAGGCACCTCCTCCTCAGAGCCTCCAACCCTCCGCCCCAGCGCCGTTAGAGCAGCCCGACTAGCTTCCTCTCCCCAGGCTTTAGTCCCCTCATATTTCATCCTTTCGCCCCGTTTGGAAAGGGACCGGAGAAAAAATTTCCCCTCTTGTCTCCCGAGAAGACCCCTTGTAGTCAGTGTTTCGGGGGTAGAGGGTATTACGAAGAGGCCTGGCGCGCGTTCGTGTTGGTTAAATGCCCAGCAGTATCTCCCAGACCCGCAACCCCCGACCCTCCAGTCTCCATGTCTTAGAGAAGCCAAATTCGAGAGTTATATAACTTCTAGTGCTGCTGTTTCTCCTGACTGAGGAAACACTTCATCGCGTGGAGGGTGCAGGACATTTCAGTGCTCTCCTATATAAGATCGGGGTTGGGCAGGGGTGGCCAGCGGTGGCAGAGGGATGGCTTGTCTTTTCTCCAAAAGGAAGGTGGGTAGTTTGGAGAGAGATTGAGAGGGTGAATGTGGAAGGCAAGCAGCTGCACTCTCATTTAGTAAATCGAGGACCTTTTGCACAGCTTATGCTTGCATACCTAATCCTACTACAACGTCTCCGAAAACACCTCTGGGGGGAAGGTTTGGTTTTTCCTCTCGAACAGTCTCAGTGTTTTTCCTCGCCGGATAGGGAGCTGCTTGGATGCGAAGAGATGGCATGATGTGAATGACTCCAGTGTGAAGAAATCTGCTTCGCCAACTCATCCTGCATCAAGTGCCCATTGAGTAGCACTGTCACTTTAATGTCTCCATGCCAAGGGATTGCTTTCCTTCGTTTCAATCCTCTCGATTAATACATGGGAGGATCAGAATCAGAGGGGCATTAAGGATCAAGCCTTGGGGGCTTGGAGAGTGCAGAAGAAAAAAATGAAAGTGACAGCAAGCTGGACCTGTTTTACCTGAGGGGGTGAGATCTGGAACTTCTGGTCCATTAAATCAAAAAGGGCCTTTAAGTCTGTGTTCTGCCAGAGAAAACTGTTCAAACTCCGCACCTTTTTTAGAGATCAGACTCCAAGAGGTTTTTAAAAGTATTTTTTGAAAGAGGGAATTTAATATTTTCTCTAAGAATTGAGGATCTTTATCATCAACCAGTTCGTCTTTTAATTTGATCATTTATAAAGTAATGAGACAGCTGTCTAAATTTGGTTTGTGCCTTAATTGAGTTGGTCCTTGAACTTTCAAAAATGTTACTGCCCGAAGAGGAATTTTTATAACCAGCTTAAAAAAAAATAAGTACGTCTTTTATAAAAATTGAAAAACTCAAAAGTCATTTTTCTCTAAACACTGTGGGCAGTGTAGAAAGTTTAGCTGTGGAAAAAATACATCATTATTTTCTTTATCTGAAATAGAAGACTCGGCCTGGATTTCAAAATTGAAGGGTGAAGTGGTTTGCAACAGTTACCTGGCTCTTGGCCACAATCCAGCTGGATCAAGCAGAGACTTGAAAAGAGATCTTGAATCCTGTGGCAGTGAAAGACCCAAGAATGCCAGTGAAGAAGAAAGGTGGGCTATGAGGTTCCTATATAATATATGAATCTCCCTTTTCTTGGTTCTGGTATTTGTAATTAAAATCATATTCCATTGGAGAGTAAAATTTTGACTGGATTTGAGAAATTATTATAATAATATCTTTTCAGTAGCACATCATTTAGTAAGTTTTTTTTTTTTTTTGCTGTAGCACATCATTTAGTAAGTTTTTTTTTTGCTATAGCAAAAGGAAGTAAGACTATCATATTTAGTTATAGACATTATGATTTCATAAATCAGGCTGTCTGTATTACCATTTGTAATAAGAATAAAATGATTCGTGATCTTCTTTAGCTTGTTTTCTTAGATCATCAAACTTACTTTTAAACAATCTTTAAAAAAAGGAACATGTAGAGTGTAGCTCTTCACCATGAACTTAATATTTATTGAGATAATTATAGTTGTAAAAGATAGTAATTTTATTTTCACTGGAAAACTTATTGCTTTTTCATTTATTTTTTAAAATAGATTTCATATTTGTTCATTCTGTCACTTTTGTGATAAAGCAAAACTTTGGTAACTTGCACAACTTTGGTAACTTGACTCAGGCATTATTTAATAGCATAGTTGACAATTTCCTCAAATGAGGCACACACCTGTATTTTTCTCCCCTTTAATAGTTTTTTATACTCTTGAGTTGATCAAGATCTAGTTGGTTCCTGAAGCATAGTTTATTATATGTCAGGCCTTGGGGATTCAATTAGCCTAGATCTACCTCAGGTTAACTTTATTCCAAAGTAGTCTAGTGAAGCTGTTTTTTCTTTTTCTTTTTTTTTTTAACTTGATGCAGAAGATAGTATTAATTAAAAAGAGTTTATAGAAAGTTTTGAATAAAAATTTACATCAACACTATTGAATTTTACTCTCTTGGGCTAACATGGATCCAAATGTATAATTATATGAATTGCTACAATATGAAACTAAAGCCTCAACTGTAAGTTAAAGCACAGCCTGGCTCTGCATGGTGTTTAATGCTTCTACCTTTGGATATGGAAGATTCATTGAGAAAAATTGTAACCTCTGGGATGCTTTTATCCAAGCTGGTATGTGAGAGAGGGACAGTGATATATAAAACCTTTGAAACACAGCTGTGCTTTTTTGCACACTAGGATATAAAACTAGTGTTGTTTTCTTCCCCCAGTTCTTCCCTGTAGTCACTGAGAGAAATAAACTCTCTTTTGGATTTTGGAGCCACACCTGTTTAAATCTGACATGGTTGGTTTATCTGGAATAAGAATGGTTTTAGGAATGTAGGCAATAAACAATATGGCTATTTGATTTATTTACTCATTGTGTGTTGTTACTGTTTGTAACATTTCTCTAGACAGTCTTGTTGGACAACTTTGATATTTTGGACTAAAAGTTAAACACTGTGTGTGTGTGTGTGTGTGTGTGTGTGTGTGTGTGTGTTGGGGAGAAAGAGGAAGGAGAAACTGGGAAGGGAAAAAGAGAAGGAAGAGAGGGAAGAGAGCAAGAGAAAGGGATAAAAAGGTATGTGGAGGAAGCCCAATGAATATTTTCAGTATAAATTAAGCTAAAGGCTGATCTTACATTTCTAAAACCAATAGAACAAGTTTCTTAAAAGTTTCCACATTTAAAGGAACTCCTACAGAAATTGCTGGACACATTATTGAAAATTATAATACTTTAAAAACTTCCTCTTTCCTCCTACATTTTTCTTTCTTTCTTAAGAATGGATTGACATATAGATCAAAAATTTGAAGGAATCAACATGTTCTATGTAGCAAAGCAAGTACATATTTGTGTTATACTAAAACATATGCATTATGTAATTCACTTTATGAACTGATCTAGAGAAAAATAAGAAATCATTTCTTATTTTTAATTTCTTAAAATTGTTTGTATTCAGATATTTATTTTTGAAGACTATAACAAATAGCCAAACAAATTATTACATATGTATTACCTATTAATTGGCTAATCTTACTGTCTCTACTGTTTCTATAATCTAAGAAAAACAAATATTTTAGAGTTTAACCTAAATTTATTCTGCATGAAGCACTGCCATCATTTTGAATATTTTTCTCTTCATTGTTACTTATAGTAGATATAATGGAAAAGCTAGAGTTAATGTGATTTTAAATAGCAACTATATCCATTGGGCCAAGTGTTTATTCTTTGTTGAATATATTCTTATTAAAATGTAAAGTTTTCATAAGACATATTTCATTTGGTGTTCATTTTGTATACTGTTTTCAAAATTAAGAGATTTTCTCATTGATAACTTGCAATCATGGTGGGAGGTAAATTTCTGGGTGCTATTCTTGACTGTTCTTGGATAAGTTGCAACTGCTATGCTTCAAACCTTCTGTTTTGCTTTATTGGTATTACTTTTTATCTCTCCTACTTCAGCCTCCCCACATTTTTTATAGATCTCAGTTTTGTCAACAGAACTCTTCATTTTCTCTGTTACAGACTCCCCCCCCCAATAGTTGATTTTTATTCACGATTCAATTATCTACGGTAGTCACTTGATTTGCTACCAACCAACCCATTAGGACAATCTTTGACATAATGCATGAAAATTTAGAGCTTATCCAAAATAAGTTGTATTAGTATTTTCTGATGTGACACAAGATCATAGTGGGTTGTAAAAGGCTATTTCAATAAATTGAATCAATACAATTTTATGTTGAATTAACATAAGGAAAAAATTATGTTCTTCCTGGTGTTTTCAAGCAGGAAGTGGCTATTTTGAAGATAAAATATTATCTTTGAACACTGAGAGTTTTGAACAGAATTTGTGCTTCAATGGAATTTTTTTAGTACAATGCAGTTTCTTTTTTGAAGTTTTTTGTTCTTATTGTTATTAAATATATGAAAGAAATCATTGCATTTTAATACTTTCAGATGGATGCTCATTTCATTTCTGTTTTTTTTAATGTTCTATTATCTTCTTAACTGGTATAGAAGGCTGCCTGATGTTATTAATTTATATAACACTTTATTTCCTTCTAATACTTTTTTGCAACCATTCTCAATGATATTATTGAACATGTATAAACAGATTTTTACCATGAATTTCAAGCTAAATATTATCATTTTCATATTCATTTGTTTTGATTTTATACCTTTTTAAAGGAAGCTGAAGAATATTGTGTATTTAGAATTCTAAAGCATGATTCTCTCATATATCTTATGTACTCTCTTGAAATTGAAATTGTTGTTTCCTGGACTCACAGGCTTTTAGTCTTTGTTTTGGGTTAACTATATTCTTCATAAAAGTGTTATTTTTGTTTTTCTTTTTTATCTCCCAGAAAGAGAACTTAGAACTATTTTGCTTATTTCTTCTTTAAAATTTTCTTCTTTCATTATTTGTTTCCAGCACCTTGTGGGTTAACTAATTTATTTTTTATAGCATCTCACTAATTTACATTTACCTTTCATTATCTGTATTTTCCTTCCATCTGTAGATTTTTTTAAGTTAAAAAATTGTTTTTCAGAATCAATAAAGGGGAAAATATGTACCTGAATTTATTGACAGTTCCTGAGTGGCTATTTTATTTATTTTGCATACATTTTATTTATTTTGCTGGACATTTTACCAAATTTGTGTTTAAACTTTCATGTTTGCCATACTAGTACTACATCCAGATACCTTTTTCATTTTATAAAACTTCAATTTTTGTTTAATTTTTTTTTCTCACAGCTAATAAAAACAGGAGTTCCCAGAAAGGATTGAAAAAAATAGCTTTTCTCCCTCTTTGGTCCTAGGGATGGAACCACTGAGACACATCCCCAGCCCTTTTTATATTTTATTTTGAGACAGGGCCTTGATAAGTTGCTGAGGATGGCTTTGAACTTTTGAACCTCCTACTTCAGCCTCCCTTGCTGCTGGGATTACAGGTGTGTGCCACTGCGCCAGGCTGAAAAAATAGTTTTCAAAGGTTGGCAATTTCTGTAATTCACAGTAAAATAAATAACTTACTAAGGATTTTTTTTAGGTTTAAAATTCCCCAAAAGGGTCATCTTTTTTTCCTAAAGTTTTTTCAACTATATTAAGGAATAATTTATTCGTAATAAACTGCATCATTTAAAATGTACAGTTTGATGAATTTGGACAAGTTTTTATGTACCTCTGAAATCAGCACCACAGTCAGAATATAGAACATGTCTAATACCCACCCCCACTTCTGTATGCTCCTTTATAATTTCTCCCCCCATCCTTAATTCTCTATTCTCTATCTTGATGGTTGAGAGATTATTGGAAATTATGAGGCCACAATTATTATTATTTTCTTCTCCTCCTTCTCTTCTTCTTCCTTCTTCCTTTTCTTCTTCTACTAGAGATTGAACCATGGGTGCTTTGCCACTAAGACACATCTCCAGGCTTTTTTAAAATTTTGAGACGGGGTCTCGCTAAGCTGCTCACAGCTTCGCTAAATTGCTGAGGCTGGTTTGGAACTTGTGATCTTCCTCCCTCAGCCTCCTGAGTCCCTTGATTTATAAGTATATCAATGCACTTGGTGAAGCCATAAGTTCCATTTCTTTTCTTTTCTTTCTTTCTTTTTTTGATATGGGGAATGAACACAGGGGTGCTTGACTTGCTATCCTCCTGCTCCAGCCTCCCCAGCCACAGGGATTACAGGCAAGCACCACCCTGCGGGGCCATAAATTCTTAATATTGGGAAATATTCATTAATCTAGAAGGCATAAAGAGGGAGCATTCTGGATAGAGATGTAAGAGAATATTTTTGTGTTCAGCTACTGATTAGGAATATGCTGTGTAGCAAATCAATAGACATCGAAGTAAAATGATCTGTTAATAGATTTTATTTTACACATATTATGTATTGGGATAGTGTACAAATGATACACTAAGGAATTGGTAACAGATGTGTGAACTGTTAAGTTTTGGGAGAACTACTCAAGTGTTCCATTCAAAATAGAATATTTTATCTCTCCTTAGGCCTGTTATTACTTATTTTGGGGTAGAAGAGTATAGTCAGAAAATATACACAAAACATTGAGTTTTTACAATACCGAATTAAGACATTCAGTTCATTCATGCCTCTGTCAATAAATAAATCCCTCATTATTATGCAATATTATATCCCCTAAACTGCTAGAATACTATTCATTCTTAATCATATACATATATTCTTTTATGCTCTTACTTTTTAGCATTTACTGTTATTTCAGTGATTATAATTTTTTTAAGACTAAGGCTGAGATGCATAATATTTTTTTGTTGGGGGAAAGGGATCCGTTCCCTAGCTATGATTTCTGCTCAGGGATTTGTAGCGGTCAAGACTTGAGGGCTCTGTATCCTCAATGTAGGTTGCTGTGTCAGCAGAGGGTCATGAGTTTTACCCAGTCTCTTCTGTCCAGTCTCTTCTGTCTTTTCTTTCTGAATTCTAACTAGTAAGCTTTCTGCATGGGTTCAATTTTTATTAAGTTACTCAAAGCTATTTCAAGAATTATGGCAAGCACCTCCATTATGAAATAGTTCTTCTGACCCCATTTATTTTAGGATTTAAGATCAAGAGGAATATGAGGTAGAAAATCCTGTGAAAATGAATTATTAAATTTAAATGTTCAAAGATTATAATATTTTATATTTCATTTCTTCAGAAGACACTATGTTGCTAGCCACTAACTCTGTTATAGTGAAATTTTGAGACTTTATGGGTGGGGAAGGGCTTTCATTTTTGAGAGTTGTGACATGTTTATTTTCTAAAGTATAGTATGACTTGGAATAAACCTGTTATATTCTATTCTATTTAGAACCCCTTATAGGTAATAAGCAAGCCACAGTTTTTTAAAAAGTTAAGCTTATGTATGTACTTAGTGTAATAGCTTTACTTCTGTTTGTTTATTCAATCACTTTTCTATCCAACAAGGATTTATTGAGTGCCTGTCATGTGCCAGGCACTGTGCCAGATGTGTGTTTTGTGGTGGCAAGTGGTATTCGACCTCTGCCGATTTCTAAAATAGGGAGACATGTGAAAATAAACAGTTTTAATGTTGTGATATTGATATGCTGTGTCCTAGAAACAGGCGAGGAGGACTTAAGTCCATGTAGGGAAGATGTGATAGTTAAGATGAGATAAGAAAGATGAGTAGAAGTTTGCCAGTCAGTGTAGGAAATGGTAAGATAATTATTTTCTTTGCCTTGAACATATCTTGACATCCTATGTCATTTTTGTTGTCGTCATTGTCATCATCGTCGTCATCATCAACATCATTATCATCATCAATAACAGTAATAGTGTAGAAAAAACCTAGGCCAGTAGTCTGAAGACCTGGCTACTAGAAGAAGAGACAAGATCAGAGATGACTGATTTGGACTTTTGGTCTATTTTTGGTATGTAAGAAATATCTAGGTTGAGATGTAGCTCAGTGGCAGCGAACTTTGCTAGCATGTGCAAGAGCCTGGGTTTGTTTCCTAGTACTGTGAAAAAAAAAACATTTATTTTCTATAATTCAAATTTATTTATTTTTTTTTACTTGTAGGCATTGTTTAGTGGCTAAAATAATTCTAATCCTTCTTGAGATTTTCCCTTCTTCACTGGAATGGGGGAGGTGAACTCTGGTCAACCATCATCTATATTTAATAGCTTACCTCTTAGATATGAGTTGTTTTGTCTGGATAGTTCTTTCTGGTTTGGCAGAGATCTACTACTTCCAAGTCACATGCTTCTGTGTTTTTTCAATAATTTCTGGGTTTCTGTTTGCCTAGACTTATTATGATGCCATTTCTCTCTGGGGTCTTACTGCCTTCCAGGCAATGCTGATGGTAAATTAGACTTGATTTCTGCTGCCTTGGGATACAGAGACCTTTTTTGTGCCTTATGTCTCTTATTTGGTTTTTCACCTGTGGAAATCTCTTTTTAGACTGGCGAGAGCCTGGGGGAAGTCCCTCTGTCTTCCTATTTGTGAGAATCTTTCATCTCTGTGACAAATACTTATTGTGAAGATTTATGCTTTTGGAAAGCAAAATTGAAACAACTTAAAAATCGCTTTTGTTTTTTGTCCTGGCATATACCTCCCCAAGGCAATAAATGCTGAATCAATTATCTGCTTAACTAAGAAGAAAGGGAATGGGAAATTTTAGGGAGAGAAAAAAATTACTTTTTCAAAATGCCAATCTCCCACATTAAAATAGAGTTTATGTGCCTTCATATGAAATGCTACCAGTGGACCTGCAGAAATCATGTAATCCTTTGAACTCCACTTTATTCTTTTAAAAAGAGATTTGATGGGGCTGGAGTTGAAGCTAGGGTTGTAGCTCAGTGGTTGAGTGCTTGCCTAGATGAGTGCAGGAGGCACTGTGTTTGATCCTCAGCACCACATTAAAAAATAAATAAGTAAAATAAAGATATTGTGTCCGTCTACAACTAAAAAAATATTTAAAAGAAAAAAAATGAGATTTGATACCTCCCCCCCCCTTACTATGTGTTGTTCCTTTTCCTCATCCAATAATACACAAGAACTTCACTTTTCCAAAGCTAGTTAGTGATAAAATTAGGATGAGAATCTTCTCCAGTACTCTTTTGTGAATTATGGTGTTCTTTGAATAAGTGAATGCTATCATGGTACAACAGAGGGTTGGAATTCAGTGTTTTACATTAACTGGCTAAGTTATCTAAAGAAAATAAAAAGATTGAACTTTAAATTCCTCATCTTAAACATAAGTGTACTAATAATACCTCTTAGGACTATTGTGAGGATCAAATAAAGTTATCCAATCCATGTAAAATCTGTTTGTAAATGAGAAAGTGCTACACAAACACCAGCAGGATACTATTTTGACCAGGCATGATGGTACACACCTCTAATCTCAGCCACTTGGGAAGCCAAGGGAAGAGGGTCACAAGTTCAAAGCCAGACTCAACAATGTAGACTCTGTCTCAAAATAAAAATAAAAAAGACTGAGGGTGTGGGACTGAGGTTGTAGCTCAGTGGTAGAGAGCTTGCCTTGTACCTGTGAGGCACTGGGTTCAATCTTCAACACCACATAAAAATAATTGAATAAAGATATTGTGCTCATTAAAAAAAAAAAAAGACTGAGAGTGTAGCTTAGTGGTTAAGTTCCTCTGGGTTCAATCCCTACCACCAAAATTAAAATGACAACAACAAAACAAATGAACAACCAAACATTTTTTTGTGGGGGCAGAATCTCTTAGAAGGAGAAAAGTGTGTTCAGAGTGTGGATCCCCTTCCATCAGTAGTATGGAGTTAGCTTCCTGATTAGCTTTTGGAGCAACTCTACCCCAAAATGACAGTGACACATCTAATCCAAACAGAAAATGTCATATAGTAATATTTGTTATGAGTATTATTTCTCTTCCACAGATACAAAAATAATTTGTAAACCATCTAATATCTATAAATGGTTGTAGTCTCCAGGGTCTGCTTTAAGTCTGGACAGAAATTTTCTCTATTATATAAATTTTTAAGTTTTATTTACTTATTTTTCTTTTTGTTATAACTGGAATGGTGCATATTTCAATATTCAGCTGAGTTAAGAATTGTATTTAGCAATTTTCTATCTTCCTATTTATTACTCTATAACCTTAAATTTTCCCATCCTTTTCTTCAACAACATTCTATAAAATATTCTATAGAATTATTTCTATATGTTCTATTGAAAACATGACTTATAATTAAAAATATGACTTCTCTGAGAGAAATAATGTGAACCCACCAATTCATACTAATATCTTTTTTGCTTCACCAGGAGAAACAGTGTGATAAATAGGTGTTTGTTAAAGTGTATTATATTTGTTTTTGAAGGAATCAGTAAACTATGATTTCTAAGGACAGTGATAGAAAGGAGAAACACCATGATCCTTTCTTTTTTCTTTTTTTTTTTTTTAAAGAGAGAGTGAGAGAATTTTTTTAATATTTATTTTTTAGCTTTCGGCAGACACAACATCTTTTTTTTTTTTTATTGGTTGTTCAAAACATTATAAAGCTCTTGACATATCATATTTCATACATTAGATTCAAGTTGGTTATGAACTCCCAATTTTACCCCAAATACAGATTGCAGAATCACATCAGTTACACATCCACAGTTTTACATAATGCCCTATTAGTAACTGTTGTATTCTGCTACCTTTCCTATCCTCTACCATCCCCCCTCCCTCCCCTCCCATCTTCTCTCTCTACCCCATCCACTGTAATTCATATCTCTCCTTGTTTATTTTCCCATTCCCCTCACAACCTCTTATATGTAATTTTGTATAACTATGAGGGTCTCCTTCCATT
>NW_026000174.1:3593050-3634749 GCF_001458135.2 Marmota marmota marmota
AAGGTGCAGCGGCGAACAGGCCACCGAGACGCTCGAGGCTGCAGTCCAGCCTTCGGAGGACGGGGCTCGGCACGCAGCCCAGCTCCAACCTCTAGGTGCGGCTGCCGGACAGTGTATACAGAGCCATCAAGACAGCAAGCAGAAAGCAAATGGCGGCTCCCGCGGAGTGGATTTGCGGCACAGAAACCACAGCCCCGCCAACAATCCCAATCCACAAACTCTCCCTGTATAAAAAATATTCAAAAAAAAAAGAAAAAAAAAAAGGCGGGGCGCACTGAGCTTTCTTTGCCTCGGGTACTTACAATCCACTGCTGATTACACATTCAGCTTCTCCGCCCGGAGCAAAGCGAAAGAGGAAGCAGATGGGAGCAAAGCGCCCGCGGCTCTGCGCAGCCAAGCGTCTCTTTTTCGATTTCTTTGTTCTTTCTGCTCCTTGGCAAAGTGGTCCGCTACAGATTAACGGTGAAAGGAGCTCTAACAGACTGTGCGAAATCTCTATTAAAGCCGCTGCTTTGAGCACCACGCTCAGCACTTCAGCAACCCCCGTACGCAGCGGCCATCTTAGGCGACACAATATCTTTGTTTGTATGTGGTGCCGAGGATCGAACCCTGGCCACACGCATGCCAGGCGAGCGCGCTACCGCTTGAACCACATCCCCAGCCCCTATGATCCTTTCTTAGTTAGCTAAGTTTCAATATAGCATAGTACTTTAAACCATAGGGTCTGGTACCAGATAAACCAGAATTTGAATCCTGGTTCTGGTATTTACTGGATGTGTAGCCTTGAGAATGTTATAGTTTGGATCTCAAATGTCTCCCAAAGGCCCATATGCTAAAGGCTTTGTTGCCAATTCTGGAATTTTTAGGAAGTGAGGTCTAGTGGGAGGAAGGTAGGTAATTGGGGACATGACCTTAAATGGAATATATGGTCCCAGCCCCTTGTACTTCCAAGTGATCATGAGATGAACAGATTTTCTCCAACACACATTTCTTGCCACAGACCTAAAGCAACAGGGACAAGTGACCATGGACTGAAACCTCTTAAAGTATGAGCCAAAATAAATATTTTCTCCTTTAAATTGATTTTCTCAGGCACTTTGCTATAGCAATGTAAAAGCTGACTAACACAGGTAAATTACTTAATTTCACTTGGAGTAAAGTTTCCTCATTTGCAAAATCTATCTAATAGTGTTTCTCAGGAATTTGTGAAGATTAAATAAGATAATCTATGCAGAATTCTTAGCCTTGTTTAACAAATCCTAGCTAGTATTATTAATAATAAAATGACACCTTTGGTGTGTCATCATGAACTGTAAATTTTAATATTAAAACTTCTTTTTAAAGCCTAATGCAAGGGTAACTTTTATATGCATATTTATTATTGATTATTTTCATATGAATATCCTTAATTTTCAATATAACAAAAACAGTAAGACTAACAATAAGAATTAAGCACTTATAAATATTTCATAATATATTTATTCTCTTGTTGGGTGTAGTGGCACACCCCTGTAATCCCAGCTACTAAGGAGGCTGAGGCAGAGGGACCATTAATTTGAGGCCAACCTGGGCAACTTAGTGAAACCCTGTCTCACAATAAAAAATAAAAAATGGGTAATGTCCCTAGGTTCAATTCTCATTAGCAAAAAAAGTATTTAAATTTCCTAGTCATGTCTAATAAGTAATGATAAAAATGGTGACTATTCAGTGTTGCATATATTGATATATAAGGGAGGAAAATTTAATCATTATTGCTTGTTTTAATAGATATATAGCTCATTATAGTTAAAAATCTTTCTAAAACTGTAAAGTGGGCATGCTCCCCTTCATTTAAAAATCTTTCATGGCTTGTCATTCCTCTTTGGGTATAAGGTCAAACTTATTAACATGATGTGTATGGTGTCAACTTCTGTTTCCATGGCATCTTGAATACCCTGATAGTATTATTATACTCTGATCTTTTACTTTGTTGACCTATTCTATTGAATTATCTTTACTTTCAAACTAAAATCTCTGTGAGGTTTGACTCTTACCTATCTTGTTCAGTATTGAATTTCCAGTTTACAATGTCTAAAACATAGTAAGGTACTTAATATATTTGATTAATGAATGAAAGAACTTTTCTGTATTAGACTTATAATGGCATAATCATTTTTATTTATATGCCGTTAATACAATTATTATTATAATAAACACATGTAAAAACCAGTGAGTCAGTTAAGTGCTGTGGCACATCTATAATCCCAGCGATTTTGGAGACGGAGATAGGAGGATTGTAAATTCAAGGCTAAGCTCAGCAATTTATCAAGATCTGTCTTAAAGTAAAAAATACAAAGGGCTGGAGATGTAGCTCAGTGATAAGAGCCCTTAGGTTCAATCCATAGTGTGTATGTGTGTGTGTGTGTGTCTGTGTGTGTGTATGATTCAACATTTCAGTATTTAACCTTATATTCTGAAGTTTGATTATACAAGTCAAGTCTGATTTGTCAAGCTTTATTTTTCCTGTTGAAATATGCTTCTTCCTTTCCTTCCTCCCCCTCCTCCCCCTCCTCCCCCTCCTCCCCCTCCTCCCCCTCCCCCTCCTCCTCCCCTCC
This sequence comes from Marmota marmota marmota, assembly GCF_001458135.2. Classification (NCBI taxonomy): domain Eukaryota; kingdom Metazoa; phylum Chordata; class Mammalia; order Rodentia; family Sciuridae; genus Marmota; species Marmota marmota. The sequence continues at coordinate 3,595,645 of NW_026000174.1, forward strand.
CCCTCCCCCTCCCCCTCCTCCTCCTCTTCCTCCTCCTCCACTAAGATCTTCTTCTTCAGAGTATTGTGGAGAGAGCATGTACTTAGAATAAAAAACATTAGAACTAGACTCCAAATCTATTATTTAGTAGCCCTGTAATCTTGGATCCATGGATTTCCGTTTCTTTCTTTCTTTTTATTTATTTATGTAGATACTGGGAATCGAACCCCCAAGGTACTTTATGAATGAGCTATAGTCCCTACTCTTTTTATTTTTTATTTTAAGACAGGGTCCCACTAAATTGCTGAGGATGACCTAGGACTAGGACAGGATGATCCTCCTGTCTTAATTTCCAGAGTCGCTAGTATTACAGGCATGCACCACCACATCCAGCTGAATTTTAGTTTCATGTAAAATAGGCATATTATAACTTCTCAATTGTGGCAATCAGATAATAAAATACATGTAAATTTCTCTCTAAACTATAAAAATGATGAATACATTTATGTAAAGGAATTCATTATTCTAAATGCTTTGTTCTCCAAGATTTATTTGTATTAAATTTACTTTTCCTTTTCTTATATTTCGATCTTAGTTTCCTGAGTAATACCACCATATGGTCTATAATTCTTGCTTTTTTTATCCATAGTAAAATGCTTTTATGTATTATCCTTTTATTCTAAAAGCTAATTTGTTAGCACTATTGTCATTCACTGTTTCAAATTTAAATTACCCAACTCCAATTATTTATAACTTTCTGGCAATGCTATTCTTAAACCAAATACAATAGAGTTGAGCCTTAATTAACAGACACATGATTACCTACAATGCCAATTATATAACATTCACTATATCCATTGGTTGCATATTTAATGCAGAAATTTCTCATTTTAAAAAATGATAACCCCTTTCCATATCCTCCTGTGCCTGTCCTCAAGAAATTCAAATTTAGTTTCATTCTTTCAGTAGATTTAGGAGTCATGAAGGTAGATCTTTAATGAAGAAAATAGAAGAGTTGAGGCCCTCCTAGCAGCTATTCAGGAAACAACATTCTTCATTTATACTTGGTTATATGAATGTCAATTAAAATATTAATCCTGACTTGCAGATAATTACCCAATTATCTCAACCCAATTTATTAAATTTATGGAGATCTGGATAGAGATTTTTGACTTGTACAACAGGATCCTTGTCATCTTGCCTTTTTAAAAATTTATCATATATTAGTTGTCTAATTTTAGACAAGCTCAGACTTTCATTAACCAGAAACGAGAATTTGAGTAGAGGGATTTAAAAGTCATAATGGAATTGACACCAAGTGATGATTATTAATAATCAAAAGAGGAATAAAAGAGCTGGATTCAGTGGCCCATGCCAGTAATCTCAGCAATTCAGGAGGATCTCAAGTTCAAGGCCAGTCTCTGAAACTTAGAAAAAATCTCTGAAAAAAAAGGCAACAGCAGAAGCAGGAGAAAATAGAGAACTCTCCAATTTTAAAATAAGATATGTTAATAAAGGTTAAAGGTTGGTGGCATGAACATAGACACATAGAGTATATTTGTACACCTGGTATGTGAAGCCTAAGTTTATCTAAGAGATCAATCATATTTGACCATTTGTTTTTTCTTATATTGTGGCATTTTGTTTTATGTGTCAAATTTTTCACACATATGGATGAGAGGCATAATAAGCTTTGCTGGTTTGGAAAACATTTATCTGTTTTGAATTAATACAGTATTTCCCCTGTGTAGTTACTTAATAAACAAATGTGAATGAATTAAAATCTTCTCATTTAGCAAATTATATTGTGTTATTATGGGAATGTCATTAATACATCTTTCAAAATTGCTCTAACTATATATAAAAATGCAACAGAAGTGATAAAAATAGCTTCAAAATTATGATGGGAGAGAAAAGACTAAAGCTTTAAGCACTAATTATGGGATTAGAGCCCTCTCATACATTAAAGTGCAGAGGAAGGTATAGTGTAGTTATGGCATTGTTGATATTCACATTAGTAAGTACTAGGTAGGAATGTGTTAGAAAGTTAGGTCTGTAAACTACTATTATTTCAGAGAAATGGCTGAATGTTTAATTATTGAAAAAGTAGGGGTTAAAATATTTTTCCCTGATTTAGAATTGTTAAAAATATTATATAGGTAAAGTCTGAAAATATTTTTTAAAATAAAAGTTCTGTACCAATATATTACCATATAGTCATGCCACCAACCTTTATTAATGTATCTTACAAGATAGTGTTTATTTTAGTGACAATATGAAGGCAAAAGTGAAAGCAAATGTGAAAGGCAAGACAGAGAAGAGAATACATCACCATATTGGGTGGGGGGCTAACACCAACACCTGAAGTCATGTAGCTGGGAAGTTGGTGTTTCTATTATATATTTTTGCTCTGAGGTTACCATTAGTTGTACAAAATATATATTTTGGTTATAACAGGTTATTTTGAAATGATAGCAACTCAAAATAATTGCAATGATAAAAATAGAAATAATCAAATAAAAGAATGAGAGGGCTGAGGCTATGGCTCAGTGGTAAAGCACTTGCCTAGCATGTGTGTGTGAGGCACTGGGTTTGATCCTTCGCACCACATATAAATAAATGAATAAGATAAAGGTCCATCAACATCTAAAACAGAATTTTAAAAAATGCGAGAATATACACTAATAAAAAACTCCACTTTACACTCTATTCCTCCCACATTTTGAATTTTTGATATTTCATCTTATATCTTTCTGTATTGTGTATATCTTAATGTATTTATTTTTCATTATTTTTGTTTTGACTTTAGTTTTCATACTAAATATATGACTGGTTTTTGCACCACATTTACAATATTAGAACATTTCAGCCATGTGTGGTGGTGCATGCCTGCAATAACAGTGATCTAGGGGACTGAGAAAAGAGTTTCACAAATTTGAGGCCAGCCTTAGCAACTTAGTGAGATCATTAGCAATTTAGATCCTCAAAATAAAAAGGAGTGGGGATGTAGCTCAGTGGTAAAGTGCCCTTGGATTCAATACCTAATAATGTGAAAACAGACAAAAAACAAATCAAAAAACCCAGAAAAAACAAAAGCAAATCAATAAGCAACAACAAAAGCAAACCCTAAAACCCAAACCAAAGCAAACAAGACAATCTTAGAGTATTCTGAATTTGTATAATTTTTTTTATACAAATGTTTAAAAAATGTTTTCTTCTTATTTTTTACCATCTCTTTCTTTCAGTTTGAAGAACTCTATTAGCATTTCTTGTAGGTCTGGTGGAGATATATTCTCTCAGCTTTTGTTTGTTCAGGACTGTCTTTATCCCTCCTTCGTTTTTAAGATAGCTTTGCTGGGCACAGTATTCTTGATTGATAGATTTTTTCCCCCAATAAGTATTGTGAAAATCTCAGACTACTCTATCCTAGCCTAGGAGGTTTCTGCTGAGATGTCAGGTCTGTTGTTGATAACCATTTATATTATTTTTCTTCTCTTGCAGTCTTGAGAATATTCTATCTCTCACTTTTGAGAGCTTAATTATGAATATGAAATGTCCTAGGTATATATGTGGTTGAGTTCAATTTGGCTGGTTACCTTTGACCTTCCTGTACCTGGATATTTGTATGTTTCTGTAGGTTTGGGAAGTTTTCTGTTATTTCTTCAAATAAGTTTTTACTGTTTTTTAAATTTTTTTCTAGGGTTTTCTTGAACTCAAAAAAGCTGAATATTCGCTCTTTTGATACTGTTTCAAGTTCCTACCTTTCTTTTTCAATCTTCTTCATTCTTTGTTCTCTTCCAACCATGCATTTCTTTTTTAAATAAAATGTTTTTTATTTTTGCTAACTATGCATTTTTAAATAGCCTGGCTTTGAGCTCACTAATTCTTTCTTCTGTATTATCTATCATGATAGTTGATGATTTCTAACATATTTTAAATTTTTCTGAGTATACTTTTCATCTCAATAATTTGATTTTTAAAAATGTTTCATCTTTTTTGTTAAATACCTTTGTTAGGGGTACAATATTGAAGTATTTCTGTGTGTTTTCTTTAAGAGCATTGAGTTTCCTTAAAATAGCTCTTTTAAATTTTCTGAGAGTTCGCTCATACTGAATACTACCTGGTTATTTTCTGTCATCTTATTTTAAATATTAGGTGAGGTCATGGTTTCCTGAAAGCTTTTGATGATTCTTGGCATGTGATATCATCTGGACATCGAAGAATTAGGTATTTATTCCAATCTTTCTAATCTGACTTTGTTTGATCCTATCTTTCCAGAAAATCTAAGTAGGCTACTTGTTTTTCTGTAAGCCTGTAGTTACCTCCACTATTTCAGCATTGGATGGTGCTCAAGCTCACATTTGCCAGGAGTAGCTATTGGTATGCCGTCACTATTTTTGCATTATAGAGCAATGCAAGCCTGGGTTTGTTCCAGATACACTGTTGAGTTATTGTTCAGAAAGAAATAGGAGAGTGCCTTGAAAGAGTAATCTGTACCTATAAACCTCTTCCTGGAGACACGGTAGGCCCAGATACCTTTTCCACAGTTACTTCCCTATGGTCAGGAAGAATTCTGCCTGGCTTTGGGCAGAACCTTTGTGGATGAACCAACCTTAGTTCCTATGTCATACCTGTTGCCACCAATGCCATCAAGCTGTGTCATACTTGTAGACCACAGCCTACCAAGACTACCAAGGGACTGCCTTCACCATTCAAGGCTCCTTTGTTGAGGTGGACTCATGGCCCAAGACTGCTTCAATCAGCCATAGGTGATGCTACCCGGAATAGAAATCTGATTTACTGGGGCCATGTGTCTTCCCCTGGCAAAGGATCACTTTCAGAGGCTCCATTTATAGGTAGAACTGAGAATGCGGGCTATTAGGTTTTGCTTAGTATTTGATTTCACCAACCAAGCATTAAAGTCCAGGGTAAAGTCTTGTGCTTACTATCCTTTCCTGTCCCCAGCAAATAGGGTTTTGTACCACATTATGTTGCCTGAGGTTGAGATAGTGTTAGTAAAGGCAGTCCCTTGGCCACCTAGGCCTCCTTAAAACCCACAATAAGATGGGTTGTACCTTAGCCTTATGGTGCAAAGATCCATACAGTTTCAGAGGGCAGTAGGACCAGCACTGCAGCTCTTGGTGATAAAAGCCAATACAGGAGTCCATCCCACCCAGCTTGGGTCTCTTTTTGGTGGTAGAGCAGTTCTAGAACCCCATCTGGGAGTATTGGCCTTGAGAAAGCTGTGCTGCACAAGATTGAAGGATGGGTGATAGAGACAGTTCTTTTATCACCAAGGCTAATGCTAAGCTGTGTCACACCTGAGTCTCACAGTTGCAGGGATCTACATAGAGTTGGGAGAGGGCAGATGTGCCCCAGGCCCAAAATCTGTCCCAATTTGTGCACAGGTCTCCACAGGACCTTCAATTTTGACCAAGTGCTTGTTATTTTTTTTTTCAGGGAGCCTGGCACTGGGTTCCAAGACAAAAACACTGTTATCTTTTCATCCTTGCTCCCCAGAGTTTGAAATCTTGCTCCTAGCTCTGCAGTTGGAGGTTGGAGAAGGGGTGTAGCAGTAGTCAGCCTCCTGACCTAAAGTAGTTATAGTGGCTCATGTCATAGCTATTGATCTGGTGGTAGAGATCATGGGGATCTGGCCAGTCCTTGGTTTCACTATGGAAGGCCTGGAACTGTGCTTCAAGTCTAAGGCATGGACTTAATTCTCCCACCCTGAATCGGGAGGCATCTCTTTCCATTTTGGACTCTTTGGAGTTGGGGGAGAGTTGGCACAGGCTCCCTGGGATTCTTTCCTGCCTGCCTTTTTCAATAGGTGTTTTTTTGTTTGTTTGTTATGGTATCTTATCCAATTTCCTTAGCTCCTATGAAGGTACTTTGATGTGTGACTAGCTGTTTAACTTAGTATGTTTATGGGGAGACAATCCTAAATGATCTTACCCAACCACATCTGCCTCCAGAGCACATTCATTTTTTTTTATATTTCCAACTTTCTTAGGTAAAAAATAACTAACTATATAATGTCTTCCTTCATCTATTATTGGCTAATTGAGTTTTTTTTTAAGGGATTCAGCTTGAAATTTTCCTCACTACTATAAGGTGACATATGAACAGAGACATGAATGAAGTAAAGGAGAAAGCTCTGGATATCTAAGAGAAGAGTGTTTTAGGCAGAATAGCAAGTATAAGGGCTCTGATATATGATAATTCCTGGGATATTTGAGAAAGAACAGAAACCACTATGGTTGGAATAGTTTGGTCAAGAGGACAGGTATAAGAGCTGAGGCCAGAGAGAAAGTTTTGTTTTTTTGGGACAGGGAGTCACTGAAGGGTTTGAGCTGAGGAATGATATAATCTGATTTATGACTTAAAAAGGTATTTCTGTCTGCTGTGTTTAAAAAAGAATGTAGGAGAGGCAAGGAGGGAGTGGGGAAATGCTGATGAGTGATATTGGCCAAATTATATTGTTATATTGTGTGCATGTACACATATGTAACAGTAAGTCCCGTCAATATGTACAACTATAATGCACCATAAAAATGTGGAAAAAATTTAAAAAATCCATTTTGCCAAAAAATATGTATGTATAAAGCAAAAATTTAAGGAACTATAACACATTCCTTATTAATAATAGAAAGCTAATAAAATTCTCTCAGAGTTCAATGATCAATATAAATCTGAAATGTCAAGGCTGTAGACGAATTGAATCACACAATAAATTGTGTTGGTCCAATAGATAATAGGTAGAATTTTGTACTACAGAGCATAATACACATTATTGTCATGTGTAGACAGAAGAATCATTAAAAGACAAAAGAATATGGGATGGCAAAGGTGACAGCATGTAGACTAGTAGGAGATTATTGCAATAGTGTAGGGGGCAGATGTTGGTGGCTTTGATCAGTGTGGGAACACTGGAGGTGGTGAGGAGTGATGCGATTTTTGCATATAATTTGATGTTAAAGTGCATAGGATTACTGATGGATTAGATTGTGGAATTAGAAGAGAAGAATGAATGATGATTCCAAGAATTTGGACCTGAATGATTGGAAAGGTGGGCTAAACATTGCAGGAGAAGCAGATTGAGGGTGGTAGATAAGATCAGGAATTCAGTTTTGGTAAGTTTGCGCTCTGTCACATCCAAAAGGAGATGTTGCTTAGAGGTCTAGTGAAGAAAGTGTTTTCAGGAGTGCAATAGCATCAGATACTAATGATGAGTCATGAGAGATGACCCAGGGTTGACCTTTGGATTTGTTAAAATGGAGATGAAAGGTGACATTGACAAGTGTTGTTTTAGTGAAATTACAGGAAAGCCTGATTAGAGTGATATCAAACCAGAATGAAAGGAAGTGGGGATAGTAATTACTTCATATAGGTCTGCTAACAAAGGGGAACAGAGAAATGGGGACTGTAGTTGAAAAGAAATGAAGAGTCAAGGAACATTTTAAAAGTTACTGTTATTTCAGTTTATTTTTATGCTAATGGGAATAATTGAATGGAAAAGAAAAAGAATTGATAATGAAACAAGGTCTTTGAGTAGGTAAGAGGCTAGATACCTGCTCAAGTACAGGAGCTGGCTTTTTTTTTTCTTAATAACTTGGTGGGATTTTTATTGTGAGAAGTCCAGTTTGAAAGAGACACCAGCGAACACTTTTCTAGTGTAAGACCAAATTTTAAAGGAATTGTGTGATCTAATACTCCCAAATTGGAAAATTAGGTCTGCGATTGCCTAAACCCACAGGTAAACCCCAGTATCCTTAGTTATACTAACAGGATATAGGCTTCCAGGGCAGGATATCCTCCAGAAAGGGTCATGGAGAAAATGGTCATGGAGAAAAATGGACAAGGGAGATTTCCTCAGTGTGTAAAAATTGGGGCATCCATAGTGATTGACCAAGAAGTTCACCCTGTAGTGAATTTTTAAAAATTATTGCCATGAAGGAGCTGGCTTTTGATAGAAGCACAAATATTTGATCCACAGTAACAGAAGGGAAGATAGAATATATGGATACACTTCTGGGTTAAATCTGCGGATGCTGTGTTAGGAGCTTGTGGAAGTTGTCTTCTGATTTTCCACAAAATAGGAAGCAATATCATCAGCTGAGAAAGGCTCTGAGAAAGAAGAATGGGAAGGTTTAGGAAAAAGGAATGTTTTACATAGAAATATACTGTTTAGTAAATATGAACTATTGCTATAAATTGTACTTAGTCTGTTTTTGAAAATGTCAAGTTGGACGGGATAGAAGGCGTTTAAAGTTCAAAGACAATCATCATCTACTACATGCAAAGACAGTGTTGCTCTGGTAATTTTTTTCAAGGATATTTCTCTTTCATGCTCTCATGAAAGAGAGACATCTATTCAAGAAGTCTTACTATAACATGATGTACATTAAGAATGCCTACTATATTTGTGTGTACAAACTGGTTTTGAAAAAGAGGAGATAGAGATTGATTTTAACCATCAAAGATGATTTTATGGATGAGAGAGCATTTGAGTGAGGTCTGGATTAAGGGAAGGTAGGTGTTCAGTTGACTTATCAATTGCTTTATATATACTAGACATGGGGCTAAGCATTGTGCACACATTGTTGTAATTAATTCTAATACCCGTAGGAAGGTGAAGCTTAAAGAGGTTAAGTAATTTGATAAAAGTCATACACAGCTGGTAAGTAGGTTTCAGACTCAGATCTAGCTGACAACAACCCCTTTTGAATATAGAACAATGGTTGTTGGGAGAAAGAGTGCTATTGGAGAGAATACTCCAGTACAAGGAGTTAATAGGAACAAAGAAAAGCACAGATGTGAGAAAATGTAGAGAAAGTGTGTGTGTGTGTGTGTGTATGTTCACAGAAAGTAATAGAAGGGAAAAAGTAATTCAGAATGACATGGGCAGTGTGTGTGTGTGTATGTTCACAGAAAGTAATAGAAGGGAAAAAGTAATTCAGAATGACATGGGCAGTGTGTGTGTGTGTGTGTGTGTGTGTGTGTGCGCGCGCGCGCGCGCATGCACATTGGGAAAAGATGGAACATACAGTGGAAGATAAAGCTGAAATATAGGCTGTAAGCGGATCATAGAAGAGAGGTTTCAAATGTCATGTTAAATAATCTGGACATTATGTTGCAGGAAGTCATAAATTTTGAGATCGTTTTTCTGTACAAGAGAATCATATCTACTATGGAGCATCTGGCCAGTATTATAACTCTTTGTTTTGTTTTACAGTTGTAGATTCTTTCGCAAGACAATAGGAAATAAAAGTGGGAGATTGACATTAAATGTCAAATGTAGTTATCAATTTCATATAATAGTGTATGAATATGTAATTATTTTATTGAATTATTTTGTGTCATGAAATTAGGAACACTGGTATAAAGTAGATTAATGTTAGCTTACTATTTTTATAAGGCCATATGTCAGAAATTAAAATTATGTTTTTCAGATACTGACCGAGCCTTATCATTATTGGAAGAATACTGCAAAAAATTAAGAAAACCAGAGGAGCAGCTGTTGAAAAATGCTGTTAAAAAGGTGATGAGTATATTTAAGAGCAGCTTATTCCAAGCTTTGCTAGGTATGTATTATAAATTATAATTATTCATCTTAATGGTCAGAATTGGGCTTAATAGTTGGAATAATGAGGTCACAGAGTCTGATGTTAACCAAATTTCAAATGGGGATGATTTTCCTAAATACTGGAAGGGAAGATTTGTTTGCTTTTTTTTTTTTTTCTTATTTAATGTTTACCTAAAAATTGTTATAAAATGTAAGGGATAGGTGATTGAAAAACATAAATATTGACCCAACAACTCAGGAGGCTGAGGCAGGAGGATGATTTGAGGCCAGCCTTAGCAACTTTGATCCTCAGCAACTTAGAGAGATTCTGCCCCAAATAAAAAATAAAAAGAACTGGGGACATAGTTCAGTGGTAATGCACCCATGAATTCAATCCCCAGTAGGAACAACAAAATAATTATATTTATATATTTATACATATTTCAAATGAAGATTTGGAAATAAAAATTTTACAGATTAAAAACCCTGAGTGTTTTATTGCAAAAAGTTGAGGACAGAAAATGCTTGAGAAAGAAATTGACTTCCTTAAGAAAAGGGATTATCTAATACAAAAATACATTGTGGTCAGTTAGAATCAAAATTTTGCTCTCTTCTTAGAACAAAAATTAAAAAAAACTCTCTTTATCTTTCTTGCTTTTCTTAGGAAAGTTTATGATATGAGATTGAAAAATTTATTGATGAAAATTGCAGTGTCTTGAGATTCTTATCAATTCATCATGAACCCAATCAAATGAGTAGTAAACCTTAGGTTTACTCTTTTATTTTTTAAATATTGTGAAGAAAATAGAGGATATGGTTTATTTATGTACGTCTTTATTCACAGATCTTTTGCACTTATGCAAACAGATAGGTTTAACTTCTTTTTGATATTGTAAGAGACAAAATAAACAAGCAAAACACAAATGCCTCTCCCAACAAAAACAATTAAAAAAATTTCAGCATAGTACATTTTATTTTATTTAATTATTTACTTTTCTTTGCAATGTTGGGAATTGAACCTAGGGCTTTGTGTATGCTAGGTAACAGCCCAGGACATTTTAAAGAAATGACTGACTGTAGTAGACATTTTTATTACTTTTCCAAAGTAATAGTTATTGATATAAAATCTAAAAATAGGAATTTATGAGACTTAATCTTGAAAATAGTTTGTTTTTACTATAAATATCTATACTTTTGATAAAACCTCAACTTTATAGTATGATTATAATTTTAAAAATCATTATATTAAAAAAATTAAAATCAGTTTATGAATAGAAATAGAAGTAAAAAGCTTTACAGGGTTATTTTGCCTGTGGGTTAATTTCTTTAAAATATTCTATTTTGGCTGACAAGAATTAATGACACAAATAACTATAATCATTTTAGCTAGTATTAAGTAAAAACAACTCTAAATGGAGTCTTGCAGAATTTAAATAAACATTTGTCTTTAGAGAACAGTATTTTAGAGAACATTTTTAAACCACAAATTTCTCAATTAGAAATTAATAGCATCATCAAATTGATAATTAGTAAAGACCATTAACAGGCAATGTGTCTAAATAGGTTCATAAAATATGTTTAGTTAAGACTGGCTACATCTTTTGAGAGCTTGAGCTTTTGAGAACTTTATTTAGGAACAGCAACTCCTGATTTGCTGGGTCAATATTTATATTTATGATTTTTTAAATCATATAACCATTTAATAACACCATTACATAGGGAATAAAAAGACAAATGAGTGATAAAGAAATGCATTTTGCCATTATTTTGACTGAATGATAAGTACCTTGGCTTAAAGTCTATAGTGTAGTTTGAATTTTTCTAATAAAATGAGAGACAATATAATCTGTAAAAAGCTGTTATGTAAGTAATCCCAATACCCAGCTTGGGATGGATAGATTTGCTTTAGCTGGTCTTTTAAAGTCATTTGGGGATAAAGCAGAGTGCAAAGAATAGAGCACTATACATCAAAACATAATTTTCTATTGAATTCTGTGTGGGTAGCTAAATACTGTTTACTAATTTATTATTATTGAATGTTTGAGTGCTCTCACTGTGCATTTTCTTTAAAGACTTTAAAGAAAAGCTATATAATCATGTGTATCCTGAAAAAGATTCATATCTTTATAAAAGCATAAGGAGTGAGCCACCTGACAAATAGGGTGTTTTTTTTTTTTTTTTTATCATCTATTGTTTGCTTTTTGTTTGAACCAACTCCCTCCTTTTTTTTTTTTTTGGTTACAAGTAATGCAAGATACTGGCTCTACCCATTGACTGGTATCTAGATAAGCAGTACAGTGAAATAATACCTTGAATAAATTTCAACTAACTGCTTAAATAGAGGGAATCATAATGCAGATTATAATTACTATGCGTAGTAATTATAGTAAAACGAAGCACTATTAATTACTACAGCATGTGTTATAATATTTACATGTGACCAGAAAAACCAAACTCTCTCTACAGACAAAAAGAATACTTCTAAGAATAAATATTATCCCCCTTTTGTAGTCCTTTAAAATCAAAGACAAAAAACCAAAAAGCTAGTGTGTCTTAGGTGGTATAATCTTCGAGGACTAGAAATTTTTCTACATAACCGTGATCAGTATTATAGTGTGTAAAAGCATTCTATAAATGAGTTCTTTGATAACATAGCAAAGATATTATGCTTTTTTTCAATTTTAAAATAAAATTTTATCTGATTATAAAAGGTATATATTTATTTTGTATTTTTTAAAATGAAGAAAATGAGAGAATATGAAACTCAATGGTAAAATATTTTTTAAATGGTAAATAGGATCTCTGATTAACATGGAGAATGATGACTTGTTTAACTTACTTCGTTCTTCTAAAATTTTTGTTATTTATTTTGATTTTCCACTTACCAATAACTGACACTGAAAAAGACACTATGAAAATCAACGATTTTCATTAGTGTACAAAACAAACAAGTATCTGAGCAGTATGCTAGAAGCTACACATTTAGATGTTAGGCTTAGGGCGACATCTTGTGGTGCTACTAAGGAAAAAATTTATCCAATGGATAATTACAGTTTTATGATAATTGCAATATCAACAATTTCCAGAGACTGAATATGAGTGAATTGGAACTCCACAGTGTTTTATAAATTAGTTTGAGTCTCTCTAGTTTAGACTAGCTAAAACATTCAGATTTTCAAGGTACTTTATTAGGTTATTTTTTTCTTTAGGTGATGAGAAAACAAGTTGGAAATTTTTTAAAAAAATTCTTTTGATTCTTGTCATTTAGATCAACTTTGAAAATTTAAAGATCTGTATTAACAACATAATTATTTGTGAAAACCATTTTAATATAATGAGTCAGTTCATTTTCTGATATCTAACATAAATGTTTTTGTAACTTACTGAAAATTATGCATTTTTTAGTCATTACTTACACAAATATGGAAATAATTACATACATATTTCATAGATTTTAATCCTTTCTGAAACCTTGTTAGTCTCATTTAATTAATTTATTCCTTTGTTTCACTACCTTGTTTGAAGGGGAATTCTTTTGAAAGACTTAGAACAGGCAGTAAAACTATACTTTCTTTAAACCTCTACTAATAGTAACATCTCAGAAAAGTGCTTATCTTGTTTTATGCAGGCTTTTGAGACTTACATGTCAGATTTTGTGTTAGAATAGGATACTTTTTATTTTCATAAGGTTTAACAGAGAATCCTATGGATACTTGAGATTATTGGCAGTAGTGATGATATGGTAGATGAGCTACATATTGATCTATCATCTCCATGTTGAAGGCTTCTACCACATCCTACATACTAGAAGCTTTAATTAGCCCTTTCATTATTTCTCAGAGTCTTTTCTCTCTCTCTCTCTCTCTCTCTCTGTGTGTGTGTGTGTGTGTGTGTGTGTGTGTGTTTTGAGGATTGAACCTAGGACCTTGTGCATGTCAGGCAAGCACTCTACCACTGAGCACTGTCTCTGGTCCTCTCATAGCCTTTTATTAATATTACTATAAGATACTTACCATTTCACTTTCTGAGAAATTGAATATATTTGTGTTCCCTTAATTAAGTCTGAAATTGAAAGTAGAAGTTACAGCTAATTAACTTTTAAACCCTCAGTATATTGACCTTTAACAATTGACCTTCAATATTTTTTAATTTATTTACTCAACAATTATTTTAAAAATACTTCCTATGTGTTAGACATTGTGCTAGCAGTAGCTAAAACATTCAGATTTTCAAGGTACTATATTAGGTTATTAGGGATACATTAGTCAACTATGGAGGACAGTGCTTACCCTTATGAGCAAGTGGAGGAAATCAAATAGGGGGAAAGAATCATTAAAAACAATTAATTAATTAATTAAGTATAGTGATAGTAAAGGCACAAAATAAATGTGTTAAAGTTTTATCACTTTTAGTTTGAGTTAAGTAAAAACACATTTTCCCATTATAGTAATTCTAATGTAATATATTTATTTAAAAATAATGTTTGAAAACATCATGGCTATTTTGGTTTTAGCTATTAATATATACTTTTTGTCACATGATCATAAGGAAATCAAGGAATTTTACAATAATATGATTTTGGAACAACTTGGCTCTAAACTTCTAAAATAGAGATTATTAAAGGTGATTCTTTGACTAGCAGCACCAGACACCTGTGAACTTTTGATTAGCATTCTAAAACTCTTGGGTCTCATCCTAGATATACTGAATCAGAAACTCTGGAAGTCAGGTTCAGCAATGTCTTAATAACTCTTCTTGGGGGTGGGGTTGTAGTTCAGTGGTAGAGCGCTTGCCTTGCACATATGAAGCACTGGGTTCAGTCCTCAGCACCACATAAACATAAATAAATGAAATAATGGTATTGTGACCATCTATAACTAAAAAAATTCTTTAAAAAAACTCTTCTTGGTGATTCTGAGGCATTCAGAAATTTAAGAACATGTGTCAAGGAAGATAATGTAATATTTGAATGTTATTAATGAATTTGAAGACTATGACAGAGGCATTTCTTCATTCTTAGGTTTTATAAGAATGTCTTTGACAAATTAAATGAAACATTATTATTCTGGGACATATCTTGAGCACTTTGAGAATTCATAAGTACCTAAATATCATTATGGCATCCAATTTTTCTTTAAAAAAATAATCCAAACTAGTAAATGGGCAAAATACTTCTCAAAAGAAGAAATACATGGGAGTTATAACCCACTTGAATCAAATATATGAAAAATGATATTTCAAGAGCTATGTAATGTTTTGAACAACTAATAATAAAAAATACCACTTGATAATTGATTCCCTTCTTCCAGCTCTATTATTGCAAATAAAGCAAGAGTATTTCATAAGTAAAAAAAAGAAGAAATACATATACCCAACAAATACATGAAAAGAATTTCAATATCCCTAGCAATTAGGGAAATGTAAATCAAAATTGCATTGACACTTCATCTACTCCAGTCAGAATGGCAATTATCAAGAATACAAATAGTAATAAATGCTGGCGAGAATGTTGGAGGAATTGTACACTCATACACTTTTTGTGGGACTACAAATTAGTACAACCACTTTGGAAAGCAATATGGGGATTCCTCAAAAAAACTAGGAATGGAACCACCATATTATCCAACTGTCCCAATCCTTTGTATTTATCCAAAAAGAACTAAAATCAGCATACTATAGTGATATGGTCACATCAATATTTATAGCAGTGCAACTCACAATAGCCAAATTATAGAACCAGCCCAGGTGCCCACCAATAGATGAATGGATTAAAAAATGTGGTATGTATACACAATGGAGTATTACTCAGCCATAAAGAAGAATGAAATTATGGCATTTGCTGGTAAATGGATGGAACTGGAGACCATCATTCTAAGTGAGATAAGCCACATCCAGAAAGTCAAAGGTCAAATGTTTTCTTTCATATGTAGAAGCTAGATCAAAATAAGGGGAAAAAAAGTGTGTGTGTGTGTGTGTGTGTGTGTGTGTGTGTGAATCCTGTGAAAATAGAGGGGAGATCAGTGGAATCGAAGAGGAGAATTGAGGGGGAAGGAAGTGGAGACAGCAAAAGGGAGGAATGGTAGAATGAAATTGACCAAATTATACTATTTGTGCTTATGCATATATCACAGTGAATTTCACCTTTATAGCTCTAAAGCACTGATTAAAAATACTATAAACAATATGGGCTGGGTTGTAGCTCAGTGGAAGAGCTCTTGCCTAGCATGTGTGAGGCACTGGGTTCGATTCTCAGTACCACATATAAATAAATAAAAAAAAGTTCTATCAACAACTAAAAAAATAAATAAAAAAAAATAGAAGGAAGACCAATAGAGCAGAGGCAGAGGAAAGGGAGTGAGGGGCGGGGGGCGGGGGTGGCGGGAGAGAAAGTACTGGCAACTGGAGTGGAGCAAATTATATTCTATGCTTATATGATTATGTTAAGTGAATCACATTATATATAACTATAATGCACTAATAAAAAAACATGGGAAAAATACAATAGTATATCTGAAACATTTAAGTGATTTTTCCCACCTTTGAATACTTAGTGATAGTATCTACCTGTACTGCTTTTGACAGAGAACAGCAATGCTACATTGAGATCCTGATATTGGTTTATTTAAAAGAAGCATATATATTTAGGGAATTCTTGTGGCCATTCACAATCTCAAAGCACATGCTGTACTGAAACAAAGAAATTACTTGGTATGGACTTTCAAAAAAGTCTTAACTGTTTAAAAACATTAAATGTTAAAATCTTAGATGCTTAAGGAGAAATTGACAATTAAAGTCAGTTAAAAATGTAACATTCACTTACATGTAAAAAAGTCCAAGACATCATATAATCTAGACTTATACTCTGTACAGTGCTGTAGGAGTTCAGAGAATCATGGGGTTATTATAGATTAGTATTACAATGGGAACTTTTATGTAAAATGTAAATTTAAACAATCTTGTCACTGATTGGATTTGTGTTACAAGAGAAAAAATGTTCCCATCCATTCACACATTAGTTCACTTACTAGATATTTTTTGAATACTGTATCAAGCAATGTGATGCATACTTGGGAGACAAACATTAAACAGCATTGAATACATGATTGCGGTGAGTACTACAAAAGAGAAGCAGAGGGTACTATGAGTTAGAGGCTTAAGTTTAGCAGTAAATCAGGAAAAGCTTTATAAGAAAGTGGTATTTGAAGTAGTGAAAATCATAAAAATTCATTAATATGCAAAGGAGAGTCAGCAAATGGATCTGACTGGAACAGGGTTTCAAGAGGCTCTTGATATTTATAGTTTTAAAATGTCCTCTAGGAGCTGGAGATGGCATCTAATACATTGCAGTCTTAAGTTTGAAAGTGAACTTGAGAATTAAGAGGAGTAAGCATAAAGCATGACTCAAACAATTCTTGTAATTTCCTTTGTTAAACTACCATATTTAAACGTGCTTCGTTGTTTGTTTTATGTCAGGCAGGAGCAAGTATTTCTTAAATTTGATAATGTGGGTTGGATGCCATGAATTGGACTAGATCATTCTTGGCCCTGGACTTTGTATATTACTGCAAGATTTATGTCACCAGATGGCACTATTTAACTAAATTTATGTGCTTTGGATGTTTATAAGGCGGTTGTTTCTAAGTAAAGAATGCTTTATTTGTGCGATAGTAGAAATAGGAAAAATAAATGTATTTTCATGGCATATGAGATTACACAGTAAGAAGGTGAAATCAAAAGGTTTTGGGGGAACATGAAAGGATCTGGTGATTTCTGCTCAGTATGTAATAAATGAAAATTTGGGATGATCAATAAAACAATATGTGGCAGCTAGGAAAATGTAGAACACAATAGATTTCCCATCTAGGTTTTTCTATAGCAAACATGCTAATCTTACTAATATTAAGGTGTTGAATCTTTCAGTTCTTCAACAATTTTTAGAGAGTTTATATGCATAATAACAAAAATATAAAGAAGATTTAATAGATTATTTTAGGAATAGTCCCTTAAAAATGTCCTCAAACAGGTTGGTAATAATATGTAAAAAATTGTTAATAGAGTAAATGTTCTATTGAACTATATAATAAAATTAATGAAGATATCTTCTTGGAATAAGCAGCTACCTGAAGGGAATCCATATTTATCATTTAGTTAAATACTTCTTTACTACTTATCCTACCTTTAAGCAGAATCAATCACTTTCTCCCTAATGTGCCTATAGTATTTGCTCACATTCCTGGTGTAGCACCTATTGTGTTGCACTATTGTTAGATGATCACACATTGATTTCCCTCAGTTGACTGTGAGTCTCTTGGATTCAGGCCTGGTTCTAATGCAGCCATGTGTAGTATGGAATGTCCTCCTTTACATTTTTTTATTTGATAAAATATATTTCAGTTCCTACTATATAAGGGGCATTATGTTAGGTCCTGGGGATTTTGTGACAAGAGAGATGTGGAATGTTTTCATGGAGCTTGTGGTCTATTAAGGGTGATAGGAATAAGTAAGTATAATTTTGATGAGAACTTTTTGGATTAAACAGATCAAATCATGAGGAGTTTCTTGAACCGGTGAAATTCACATATTATACTGTGTTAACAATATTTAGATAGTTTGTTTATCAAAACCTTCTAGTAGCTTTCTATTAATCTTGGACTGAAATTTAAACATCTACCTTTAAGATTTCCTATCATCCCTATCTACCTACTTCTCTTATCTAACTGTCTTATTCATACTCACTGTACTCCAGCACACCAAATTTATTTTCCTCCCTAAATGCTGTCCCAGGACATTTCACTTGTTTTCCTTTTGTCTAGAGTGCCTTTATACACAGATCTTCAAATCAGGCTTAACTTATCATCTAGGTTTCAAAAGTGCATTTCTACTGCACTCCTTATCTTCCCCCAAGTCATATCTATCCCATTATCCTGTTTTGGTTTTAACACTGAATGTATTACTAAACCAAATTTCTCTATGTGTTTACTGGATAACTTCCTCAACTGAAATACAAATTTCCAAAGAATAACCATCTTGCCTTATTTTGTCTTACTTTTGCTGTTCTTTTATATTAACTATGTGCCTTGCACATAATAACCACTAAATAAAATTTTGTTAAGTGAATGGATGGATAATTGAGTTGCAGGCCTGGTACTCTGTTTGATGCTTAAGTTAGACCTATGTGCTCAATTGAAAGGGATTGAAAGCTTAAGCAAATAGGGCTTTATTTAGATTTTTTTTCAATGGACCTTTATTTTATTTTATTTTTATGTGGTGCTGAGAATTGAACCCAGTGCCTCATACATGCCAGGCAAGTGCTCTGCCACTGAGCCACAACCCCAGCCCAAGGGCTTTATTTTTATTACATGACATCCAAAGATAGGCAGTTACTGGCATTTAGTCAGCATCTCAAGAAAGTACTAGCCAACATCTCTGCAATTATTCTAGTATTTCTCTCATGTTTGTTATTTTATTGCCATAACTTGGTTTCTGTAGTCCCAGATACCATATCTAACAAAAGTATATGAAGAAGGGGAATAACAACTTTAATTGTTGTTCTTTTCTTTTCAAGAAAGCGAACAGCTCTCTAGTGCTATCACCTAGGTCTTATCTCCTTTTCAATACAGATTTTCTTTATATCAGCCTGGCCTGAACTAGGTCACATGGCCACCACTAACTCAAGGCAGACTGAGATATGTCAAAAAATGTCATGTTATTTAAACCAACCATGAATCACTGGGATGAGCATATTGCTGCTCCTCACAAGATTGGGGTTCCATTAGTGTAGAACAAGGGGACAATGGGTATTGTATAGAAAATTAATGGTATTTATTATGCATATGTTTTATGTAGTCCTCCTCATCTAGATATTTATTATTAATGCTATTTTATAGACACAAAAACTGAAATTCAAAGACATTATTTAATTTGATTAAGATTACATAATTTTAAGCTCCATGATTAAAATTGGATGTAGGGAATCTGAACAAGAAATTAGAGAACCACAGAAGGCAAGGCAGAACACTGATCCTGTCAGAGAGCTTATAGAAACTTGATTGAATCTTCTTAAGCAGAAGAAAAGACCTGAGAGAAAACTATCTTCCATTATGAAAGGGAACCGAAAGTCCAGCTGATTGCATTCCCACCTTTCCAGCCATGTGGTATATGATATTAGTTAATTCACTTGGTCTTTCTGGACCTCAATATCTTAATTTATAAAATTAGAGGATTTCCCCTTCTTCTTAACTACATGGTTATTTATTTATTTAAAAAAATAATTTGAGTACCTAAAGCTTTACATTTTTAAATTTGTTCTTTTTAGATATACATGATAGTAGAATGTATTTTAACATATTATACATACATGGAGTATAACTTATTCTAATTAGCATCCCATTCTTGTTGAACATGATGTGGAGTTCCAATGCTCATGTATTCATATATAAACATAGGAAAGTTATGTTTGATTCATTCTACTTTCATTATACTTTATTCTTTCCTATTTCCATTCTCCTTCCCTTCCCTTCATTCCCCTTTGCCTAATCCAATGAACTTCTATTCTTTGTCCCTGCCCCCCACATTGTGTGTCAGAATCCACATAGAAGAAAGAACATTTGCCCTTTGTTTTTTTTTCTGGGATTGACTTATTTCACCTAGCATGATAGGCTCCAGTTCAATCCATTTACCAGCAAAAGTTATAAATTTATTCCTTTTTATGGCTGCATAATATTCCACTGTGTATATATATCACATTTTCTTTATTCATTTATCTCTTGAAGGGCACCTCGATTGGTTCCATAGCTTAACTATTGTAAATTGAGCTGCTATAAACACTGATGTGGAGGTGTCACTGTAGGAGGCTGATTTTAAGTTCTTTGGGTATAGACTGAGGAGTGGGATAACTGGGTCAAATGATGGTTCCATTCCAAGTTTTCTGAGGAATCTCCATACTGTTTTCCATAATGATTGCACCAATTTGCAGTGCTACCAGCAATGTATGAGTGTACCTTTTCCCCCACATCCTCGCCAACATTTATTGTTGCTTGTATTCTTGATAATTGCCATTCTGACTGGAGTGAGATGAAATCTCAGGGTAGTTTTGATTTGCATTTCTCTAACTGCTAGAGATGTTGAACATTTCTTCATGTATTTGTTTATCGATTGTATTTCTTCTGTTAAATGTCTTTTCAGTTCTTTAGCCCATTTATTGATTGGGTTATTCATTTTTTTGGTGTTGAATTTTTTTAGTTCTTTATATATCCTGGAGATTAATGCTCTATCTGAGGTGCATGTGGTAAAGTCTGTAGGCTCTCTCTTCACATTGTTGATTGTTTCCTTTTCTGTGAAGAAGCTTTTTAGTTTGATACCATCCCATTTGTTGATTCTTGATTTTACTTCTTGCACTTCAGGAATCTTATTGAGGATGTTAGTTCGTAAGCCAACATGATGGAGAGTTGGGCCAACATTTTCTTCTAGTAGGCGAAGGGTCTCTGCTCTAATGCAAAATACTTGATTCACTTTGAGTTGAATTTTATGCAGGGTGAGAGATGGAGTTCAATTTTATTCTGCTACCAGAGATTTCCTGTTTTTCCCAGTACCACTTGTTGTAGACACCCAATGTATGTTTATGACACCTTTGTTTAGTATAACTGTATTTTTATGGGTTTGTTTTTGTGTTCTCTGTTCTGTACCTTTGGTCTACCTGTTCGTTTTGGTGGCAATATCCATGGTCCTTTATGATTTTCACTTATGATAGATCCAAATTGAGTTTCTGTTTTCTCTACTTTTTTTCTGATTTTGTTGTTACACCTTGTCACATGCTTCCTTAATATGTAGTTTTATCCTTAGCAATCTTTTTACTAAATCAACCATATGGAAAGAATAATGATTTAGGTATGGCACTTTCTTCTTGGTTAATAGTAATTTTTAAATTGCTTTCCATGAGAAAAAGCAACATCTGTCTTAAAAACACTTTTATTTTTAAACAATATAAGAAGAAAAGGGGCAAAATTCCATTGATAAATATATATATTTTTTTCCTTAGGAAAGTAAAGTCAAAGTCTGGGAGAACAGAAGGAACCTGTGAGTGGGGGTGGGGATGAATGATTTAACTATTCATCTGCTTTGGTAAGGTAGTGCATTAAGCACCCTAAGAACAGCATTCTTTTTGAAAGAAGCTATTTAATATCCTCATAATGATCTAAGCTATTATAGTTTATTTTCTAATTTTTAAAAATTCTGTGAATGGCCATATCTAATGGTCTCATTATCATAGAGTTTTCCTAGATAGATAGAGACTGCATTTCAAATTCATGATAAGAAAATAAAAAAATACTTCCCTATATATAATATAGGGAAAGTGAAAGAAAAATTCAGTCATTTTCATACCTAGGGAATGGATTTGTGAAATAGAAAGGGAGAAGTAGAAAAAGAACAATGTGATCAAGCAATTGAGAATTGAAGTCATCCCTGGTAAGAGCTGAGCTTCTATCTGCTAGTTTCCTATTAGGGAGTGTTTGGAAGGCTACCTGCCTTTTAAGGTACTTGATACTGCTCATCTACACTAGAATACATGTGGTGGTGCAGTGTGGTAATTGTGACCAGGCAAAGGATCTCTGACCTTAACTTTTCCTGGGTCACTTTCAATTATATTATTTTTTTAAAATTTTATTTCATTATTCTAATTATACATGAGAGCAGAATGCATTTCAATTCATAGTACATATATAGAGCACAGTTTTTCATTTCTCTGGTTGTACACAAAGTAGAGTCACATCATTTGTGTCTTATAACATGTACCTAGGGTAATGATGTCCATCTTACTCCACCATCTTTCTTATACCTATGTTCCCTCCCTTCCTCACCCACCCTTTGGTCTATCCAAAGTTCCTCCATAATAATTCCATAATCCCCCCCATCCCTATTATGGATCAGCATCCACTTATCAGAGAGAACATTCGGTCTTTGGTTTTTTAGTATTGGCTTACTTCACTTAGCATGATATTCTCCAACTCCAACCATTTACCTGCAAATGCCATGATTTTATTCTCTTTTAATGCTGAGTAATATTCCATTGTGTATATAAACCACAGTTTCTTTATTCATTCATCTATTGAAGGTCATCTAGGTTGCTTCCACAATTTAGCTAAATGGAGAAAAATTAAAAGCATTCCCTCTAAAAACTGGAACAAGTCAGAGATGCCCTCTTTCACCACTTCTATTTAACATAGTTCTTGAAACTCTAGCCAGAGCAATCAGATAAAAGAAATTAAAGGGATGCAAAGAGGAAAAGAAGAACTCAAACTATCACTATTTGCTGAAGACATGATTCTATACTTACAGGATCCAAAAAATTCTACCAGTAAATTTCAAGAACTAATAAATGAATTCAGCAAAGTAGCAGGATATGAAATCAACATTTATGAATCAAATGCATTTCTGTACATCAGTGATGAATCCTCTGAAAGAGAATCTAGGAAAGAGGAAATTAGGCTGATCAAAAATAGGCTGATCAATAGCCTCAAAAACAAAACAAAACCAAAAACCTTGGGAATCAACTTAATGAAAGAGGCAAAAGATCTCTGCAATGAAAACTACAGAATGCTTTTCCTATACATATCCCTTTAATTTCTTTCATCTAATTGCTCTGGCCAGTGTTTCAAGAACTATGTTGAATAGAAGTGGTGAAAGAGGGCATCCCTGTCTTGTTCCAGTTTTTAGAGGGAATGCCTTCAACTTTTCTCTGTTTAGAATGATGTTGGCCTGAGGCTTAGTGTAGATAGCCTTTATGATGTTGAGATATGTTCCTGTTATCCCTAGTTTTGAACATAAAGGGGTGCTGTATTTTGTCAAATGCTTTTTCTGTGTCTATTGAGATGATCATATGACTCTTATCTTTAAGTCTATTGATGTCATGAATTACATTTATTGATTTCCGCATATTGAACCAACCTTGCATCCCTGAGATGAATCCCACTTGATAATGGTGCACAATCTTTTTGATATCTTTTTGTATTCGATTTGCCAGAATTTTATTAAGAATTTTTGCATCTATGTTTATTAGAGATATTGGTCTGAAATTTTCTTTCTTTGATGTGTCTTTGCCTGGTTTTGAGATCAGGGTGATATTGGCCTCATAGAATGAGTTTGGAATTACTGCCTCATTTTCTATTTTCTGAAATAAATTGAGGAGTATTTGTATTAGTTCTTCTTTAGAGGTCTTGTAGAACTCGGCTGTGTATCCATCCGGTCCTGGGCTTTTCTTGGTTGGTAGACTTCTGATAACGTTTTCTACTTCCTCACTTGATATTGGTCTGTTTAAATTTGTGTATAGCTTCCTGACTCAATCTGGGCAAATCATATGACTTAAGAAATTTGTCAATGCCTTCAAAGTCTTCAATTTTATTGGAGTATAAGATTTCAAAGTAATTTCTAATTATCATGTGTATTTCTGAAGTGTCTATTGTGATCTTACCTTTTTCATCACGTATAGGAAAAGAAGACCTTAAATTAACACTATTTGCTGACGATATGATTCTATATCTAGAAGACCCAAAAAACTCCATCAGAAAGCTTCTAGAACTAGTAAATGAATTCAGCAAAGTAGCAGGATAGAAAATCAACACCATAAATAAAAGGCATTTCTATATATCAGTGAAAAAATCCTCATTTTTGAAAAATTGAAAAATCCTCTGAGAAGGAAATGAGGAAACTACCTCATTCACAATAACCTCAAAAAAAAAAAAGATACTTGGGAATCAACCTAATGAAAGAGGTGAAAGATCTGTACAATGAAAACTACAGAACCCTAAAGAGAGAAATAAAAGAAGACCTTAGAAAATGTAAAGATATACCTTGCTCTTGGATAGGCAGAATTAATATTATCAGAATGACCATACTACCAAAAGCACTATACAGATTTAATGCAATTCCAATAAAAATTCCAATGGCATTCCTCATAGAAATAGAAAAATCAATCATGAAATTCATCTGGAAAAATTAGAGACCCAGAATAGCTAAAGCAATCCTTAGCAGGAAGAGTAAAGCAGGTGGCATTGCTATACCAGACCTTAAACCATACTACAGAGCAATAGTAACAAAAACAGCATGGTATTGGCATCAAAACAGACTGGTAGACCAGTGATACAGAATAGAGGACACAGAGACTAACCCACAAAATTACTATTATCTTATATTAGACAAAGGTGCCAAAAACATGCACTGGAGAAAAGATAGCATCTTCAACAAGTGGTGCTGGGAAAACTGGAAATCCATATGCAACAAAATGCAATTAAATCCCTATCTCTCACCATGCCCAAAACTTAACTCAAAATGGTTCAAGGACCTAGGAACTAAACCAGAGACTCTGCATCTAATAGAAGAAAAAGTAGGTCCTAATCTTCATCATGTGGGATTAGGCCACAACTTCCTTAATAAGACTCCTATAGCCCAAGAATTAAAACTAAGAATCAATAAATGGGTTGGAATCAAAATAAAAAGTTTCTTCTCAGTAAAAGAAATAATCTGTGAGGTGAACAGAGAACCTACATCTGGGGAGCAAATTTTTACCCCTCACACATCAGATAGAGCACTAATCTCTAGGGTATATAAAGAACTCAAAAAGCTAAGCACCAAAAAAAAAAAAAAAAAACAAAAACAGAAACAAAAAACAAACAATAACAACAAAAAACAAACAAACAAAAACCTCACAAATAACCCAATCAATAAATGGGACATGGACCTGAACAGACACTTCTCAGAAGAGGATATACAATCAATCAACAAATATATGAAAAAATGCTCATCATCTCTAGCAATGCAAATCAAAACTACTCTAAGATATCAACTCACTCCAGTCAGAATGGCAGCTACTCTGAAGACAAACAACAAGTGTTGGTGAGGATGGGGGGAAAAAGGTACATTCATACATTGCTAGTGGGACTGCAAATTGGTGCAGCCAATATGGAAAGCAGTATGGATATTCCTTGGAAATTTGGGAATGGAACCACCATTTGAACCAGCTATTCCTCTCCTCAGACTATACCCAAAGTACTTACAAACAGCATACTACAGGGATACAGCCACATCAATGTTTATAGCAGCACAATTCACAACAGCTAAACTCTGGAGCTGACCTAAATACCCTTTAGTGGGTGAATGGATAAAAAAATGTGGCATATATACATAATGGAATTTTAATCATCAATAAAAGAGAATAAAATCATGGTATTTGCAGGTAAATGGATGGATTTGGAGAAGATAATGCTAAGTGAAGTTAGCCAATCCCCAAAAAACAAATGCCAAATGTTTTCTCTGATATAAGGAGTCTGACTTATAGTGGGGTAGGAGGGGGAGCATGGGAGGAATAGATGAATTCTAGAGAGGGCAGAGGGTGGGAGGGAAAGGGACGAGGCAGGGAATAAGCAAGGATGATGGAACGTGATGGACATCATTATCCAAAGTACATGTATGAAGACACAAATTGGGTGTCAACATACTTTATATACAAACAGAGATGAAAAATTGTGGTATATATGTGTAATAAGAATTTTAATGCAAAAAACCCCAAAGTGTATGTATAAAGAAAGACATGAACTTAAGTGAACATACTTTATATGAAAAATTGAGCTCTATATGTGTAATAAGAATTGTAATGCATTCTGCTGTCGTGTATTTAAAAAATCAAAATCAATTAAAAAACTACAGAATGCTAAAGAAAGAAATTATGGAAGACCTTAGAAGATGGAAAGATCTCTCTTGTTCTTGGATAGGCAGAATTAATATTGTCAAAATGACTATACTACCAAAAGCACTATACAGATTTAATGCAATTCCAATCAAATTCCCAACAACATTTCTCGTAGAAGTAGAAAAAACAATCATGAAATTCATCTGGAAAAATAAGACACCCAGAATAGCTAAAGCAATCCTTAGCAAGAAGAGTGAAGCAGGTGGCATCACTATACCAGACCTTAAACTATACTACAGAACAATGGTAACAAAAACGGCACAGTATTGGCACCAAACAGACTTGTAGACCAATGGTACAGACTAGAGGACACAGAAAGAAACCCACATAAATACATAGACAAAGGCACCAATTATATTGTGACATAGTCAGTATGGAGAGTCTGAAAGGGGAGTTTCTGGCAGGAAGTCATCTAATGGAGGTGAGATGGCTTTGTGGAAGGGTCTGCCTGTTGATGGAGGCTGATTAGAAATTATAAATTGACGTAAGGAAGGACTGTAGGAGTGTAGTTTCAGTGGAACCGAAGAAGAGTATGGTCAACCAGGCTGGGGATCTTTGAATGTTACCTAAACCAAAAGAATGGACCCTGAGTCCCAGAAAGTGGACTTATGTTCCATGTGAAAGACTGGCAGTATGTCCAGTGATCAGATGGCCAGGAATGTTGCCTAGAGGAGACAAAAGACTATGTATAAAACTAGTGAGCTCATCTTATTTCTATCCTCAGTACTATGATGGCAGATAAGCAATATACTTTCCCTTTAATTTTGTACTCCCTTACACACCTGGGCACTATTTTAGAGAAAGAAGCAAGAAGGAAGCTATATAATGAGCTATTTTAGCTAGGAAGAACTATTTATTTATTTATTTTAAAAATTTGTTCTAATTTGTTATACATGACAGTAGAATGCATTTTGACACACCATACATAAATGGAGTATAACTTCTCATTCTTCTGGTTATATTGATGTAAAGTTACATAGGTCATGTAATCATATATGCACATAAGGTGAATATGTCTGATTCATTCTACTATGATTCCTATCCCCATGCTCCCTCCCATCCCTTCATTCCCTCCCTTCCTTTCTATTCCAAAGTACTTTGATTCTCCCCTGCCCCTTATTGTGAATTAGCATCCGCATATCAGAGAAAACATTTGCCTTTGATTCTTTGGGATTGGCTTATTTTGCTTAGCATAATATTCTCCAGTTCCATTCATTTACCTGCAAATGCCATAATTTCATGAGAAGAACTATTTAAATTATTAGAAAAAGCTACACTTTAAATTGGATTAGATGGTAACTTTTTCCAGGTAACCACAGGTTTAAGGCGTGTGAAGTGGCCTGAAAAGCCACAGACACAATAAAGAATTGTATGTTTTCTTTTCTTTTTTTTTTTTTTTAGGAAAACATTCATATTTATTGGTTTATTAATAAGAATACTATAAAGGATACAGATGAACAATCAGATTGAAAAGATGTTCTGGTTTCAGTGTGTCCCCTAAAATTCAAGTGTTGGAAACTTAATCCCTCAATGTGGTAATATCAGAAGGTGGAGCCGAGTGGGAGATACCTGTATCATGGAGGCAGAGAGCCCTCATCTTTCCCAAAGGATTAAGTTGGCTGTCATCAGAGTTTGGCACCTTTTTCTCTCTTGCTTTCCACTTTGCCATCAAGCTAAGGAGCAGCATGAGGCCTTCAGCAGAAGCTGAACATATGTAGCTGCCTGATCTTGGACTTTCTAGTTTCCAGAACCAGGAGCCAGAGTAGGCCTCTATTTCTTTATAAATGACCCAGTCTTGGGTGTTCTGAACCAGAAAACAAACTAAGACAGAACATAGGATGAAGCACAGGACAAGAGGCATAGAGTGTTCATACCCTCTTGGGTACCACCCTCAGGGCACCTCTGTATGTTCAGCAAACCAGAAGCACCCAAATCCAATGTTTTTAGGTTTCCATGGAGCTTCCTTACATAGATGTATTAATGACATCATTGGCCATTGGTGATCAACTCAATCCTTGAGCTCCTCTCTTCCTTCCAAGAGGGGTGAGGCTGAAATCATGCCTTAGTCTTGCTAGCAAACAGCCTTCATCCTGAGTCTATCCTGGGAACACCAGCTATCAACCCTTTCTGCATGCGAGAAAGACACTCTTGTTGCTCTGGAGATTCTAAGGGTTTTAGAAGCTGCTTCTCAGGAAATGCGGATGAAGATCATATATATGTATGTATATCTTATTTTAAATCACAATATCACATATTTTAACTTAATTCTTTCCAGTCCACATGCCCCTGTGGTCAGTTATTTTTCAGAAATCCAAACCTGATACTTCATATAATTCCTTGAATGACTTCAGTATTCCCCACCTGAGAGTTCCCATCAATGGCGTAAAAGGTTCTGTGTGACCTGGCTTCTGCGGCTCCCTCAGCCTCTGCAGGCATTCTTGGTGCCTGTGCCTCTGTACTTTTGGAATAAGTTTCCCCTCCTTCCCTCACCAGTGGATCCCTTCTTGTTTATTAATACTGTATTAATCAGAATTCCTTTGGTTATTCAGGATAAAAACACAACTTAATATAACTTGGGATAAAACAAGAATTTTTCATCAGGATCATGAGTTATCTCATGGACTTCAAGAACAGGAAATACACTTGGGTTTCAGGAGCACTTGGGCAAGGGACTCTTCTTCATTTCCTAGGGCTTCTGTAGCAAAGTACAACTGCTTGGTGGCTTACACAACATATATTTATTTTATCACAGTTCTGAAAGCTAGAAGTCTGAGATTAAGATGTCAGTGGGACTGGTTTCTTCTAAGAGTCTCTCTCCTTGGTTGTAGATGGCCTCCCTGAGTCCTCACATGGTCTTCCCTCTGTGCGTCTGTGTCCTACATCTCTTCTTGTTATATGATACCAATTATGTTGGATTAAATTGGATTTTATTTTGATGACGTCTTTAAAGACCCTGTCTTCCAATATACTCACGCTCTGAGGTCCTGGGGACTGGAACTTCAACATATGAATTTGGGAGAAGGGGAGCACAATTCCTCTCCTCTTGACAATTCATCTCTAATCCCTCTTCTCCATTCAACTCCAACCACTGGTAAACTTGCAGACAAAATGGCAGCCAACAAACCCTGATTTTCCATTCTATAGCTGTAGTCATTAGAAAGGCTACCCCAACCTTTACAGGCCAAGATCAGAGAGTCTGGGGAAGAGACCCATTGGCCAGGTGGGGCCAAAGCTCTTATGGTGGTATCTCTAAACTCTTAGTTTCCAGGCAAACATGATAGAATAGATCTCATTCTTACCCTTTAATTCTGCAAGAAATACATTTGGAATAACAAAATTTCCTCATTTTCTAATTTTTTTGTCACAAAATCCAGCTATTTGTGCCAATCTCTATTCTCCCTCTCGGCAAAATTGATAAAGGGAACATTCATTTCTTGTGTAGGCTGTCTTGCAGAATGTATGTTCCCTCAGGCTAGGTTATTTTAATTTTGACTAAACTAAGAAGATGGAATCTAGGAGGGATGTAGATATGCCTCCAGGTTCCCATTCCAGATTATTGTTCTTTATTATTATTATTATTATTAGTTGTTCAAAACATTACAAAGCTCTTAACATATCGTATTTCATACATTTGATTCAAGTGGATTATGAACTCCCATTTTTACCCCGTATACAGATTGCAGAATCACATTGGTTACACATCCACGTTTTTACATACTGCCATACTGGTGTATGTTGTATTCTGCTGCCCTTCCTATCCTCTACTACCCACCCTCCCCTCCCCTCCCCTCCCATCTTCTCTCTCTACCCCATCTACTGTAATTCATTTCTCTCTCTTGTTTTTTTTCCTTTCCCCTCACTTCCTCTTATATGTAATTTTGTATAACAATGAGGTTCTCCTTCCATTTCCATGCAATTTCCCTTCTCTCTCCCTTTCCCTTGTATGTTTTCTTTGAAGATCTATGGTATAGTGTAAACTATATTGTTGATATCATTGAAGCTTATAGATTTCAATACTGGTTCTTACATATTTATTTTCCTTTCAAATTTGGTATTTAAGTATTGATGAAAAGAACCATAAGATGAGGTAATAATGGAAAAAGAAGTATCCCACAGCTATCTCATAAGAAAACCTTTCCCTTTATCCTGTTGGCTCTCCTATCAAAAATTAAAAGTTGAGAATGAAGAACATTGCTCTGCTTTAGTTTGTTTACATGAGTCAATTCTAAAAGTTGCTTAAGAAAACATTTTTTCTTTGCCTCAAACAGTTCTATGCTCAGAAGCCATGAAACTTTTTAGACTATATTAAGAATTCCAGACATTACCATGACCTAGATATAATGATTATTGAATTTTATAGAATATATTTCCATGATTTCTAGTTTCTGAGTCTCAGGTTTATATTGTTTCCAGTTTGCTGACAAAATAATAAACCCCATGAAACCCTAAGGTTGAAATTCTCTTTGCAGGACTGCGTATTTATAAGTGAAGCTATCACATAGATACACAGCTACCAAATACCAAAAGTTTCTTACAAACTACCTTAATCATGAATAGAAGTTCAAAGAATTAAAAAATTTATAGAAACAGTATTTCTTGAGCTATTCTGGGTCTTTTATTCTTCCAAATGAATTTTTAGGACTGTTTTTTCTGTGAAAAATGTCTTTGGTATTTTGAGGGGATTGCATTGGATCTATAGAACACTGTTGGTAGTGTGGCCATTTTGACAATATTAATTCTGCCTACCTAAGAATATGGGAGGTCTTTCCATTTTCTAAGGTCTTCTTTAATTTCCCAAGTATTTTATTTTTTTTTATTGTGAATGGGATAGTTTTCCTAATTTCTTAGCAGATTCACTATTGGAGTACAGGAAAGCTATATATTTATGAATATTGATCTTTTATTCTGTTACTTTGCTGAATTTATTTATCAACTCTAGAAGTCTTTTTTGATTTTTAAAAAATTTATTCTAATTAGTTATACATGACAGCAGAATGAACTTCAATTCATAGTACACAAATTGAACACAATTTTTCACTTCTCTGGTTGTAATGAAGTAGAGTCACACCGCTTGTACAATCATACACGTACCTATGATAATGATGTCTGACTCATTCCACCATCTCTAGAAGCCTTCTGGTGAGTGTTTTTTTTTTTTTTTTTGTCTTCTAGATAGAAGATCATGTCATCAGAGATGTTTTGACTTTTTATTTTCCTATTTGTATTCCTTTAGTTTTATTTTTTATTTGTTGTTTTTATATATACATAACAGTAGAATGTATTTTGACATATTATACACACATGGAGTACTACCCATTCCAATTAGGATCCCATTCTTGTTGTTGTACATGATGTGGAGTTACACTGGCCTTTAATTTTGTTTTCTTGCCTTATTCCTCTGGATAGAGTTTCAAGAACTTTGTTGAATAGAGTGTATATCCTCATCTTTTTCCTGACTTTAGAGAAAATGTATTTATTTTTTCTCCATTCAGTATGACATTGACATTGGGTTTGTCATATATAGTCTTTATAATGTTCAGGTAAATTTCTTCTATCCCTAGTTTCTCCTGCATTTTTAACTTGAATTGGTGCTAGATTTTTGTTGAAGGATTCTTTTTTTTTTTTTTGCATCTATTTAGATGATCATGTGATTTTTGTCCTTAACTCTAATTATGTGGTGAATTATATATATATTGATTTGCATATGTTGAATCAACCTTGCATTCCTAGGGTGAAACCTACTGGATCATAATATATTATCTTCTTGCTGTGTTTTTGAAAGTAGTTTGCATATATTTTATTAAGGATTTTTGCATCTAGTTCAGAAGGGATCTTGATATGTAGTTTTCCTTCCTTTCTTCCTTCTTTTCTTTCTTTCTTTCTTCATAGAATGAATTTGGGAGTGTTCCCTTCCTATTCATGGAATGATTTGAGGAGGATTGGCATTAGTTCTTCTTTAATGGTCAGGTAGAACTCAGCTTAAAATCAATCTGGTTCTGCGCTTTTTCTTTGTTGGAAGGCTTTTAATTATTGATTTGATTCTACTGCTTGATATTGGTCTGTTGAAGTTTTTATATCCTCATGGATCAATTTGGGTAGGTCATATGTGTATAGAAAATTTTAAATACCTTTCAGATTTTCCAGTTTATTGGAGTATAAATTTTCAAAATAGCTTTTAATAATGCTCTGGATTTCAAAAGTGTTTGTGATGATATGTCCTTTTTCACCTCTAATTTTGTTAATTTAGGTCTTTCTTTCTTTTGGCTATTTTGGTTAAAGATTTACCAATCTTGTTTATATTTTCAAAGAACTGACTTATGTTGTATTGATTCTTTGTATTGTTTTTTATTCTTGATTTCGTTAATTTTAATTCTGATCTTTATTATTTCCTGTCTTCTACTGATTTTGGAATTAGTTTTGTTCTTCCTTTTCTAGGGCCTGGAGGTGTAACATTAGATTTGTTACTTGGGATTATTCTGTTCTTACTGTTTCCTATGCTATTTTACTTTCTCACTAGTTTAAGTTTCTACTCAACTGCTATCTCCTCAGGCCTTTTCTGATCATCCTGTCTTAAATAGTCACCTTTTTCCTGTCACTATTTTTTCTCTTTAGTTAATTTTTCTTTATTGTACATATCAACATGTACATTTATTTGTGGTACATTATCTCCCAACTGTAATGTAATCTTCTTGAGGGCAGGGGCTTGGCTGTCTTGTTCACTCTTTTAATCCTAACACTTAGGAGAGTTCATAGAATTTAATAGAAATGATGTGACTTGGTGAATGAGGAAACAGTTAATTTACTCCTGGTTGTTGAGTTTTACATTTTGACAAGATAAATGCATTAACATTTTCTTTGTTTTTGCTTTTTCTTTAAAATAAAAATTATGAGATTCTTAGATGAAAAGTACAGTGTTGAAAAAGATATTTATTTTTAAGAGATCCTTGTGTGTGGGAATTATGCATTATTTTAAGGGTCTTTCTGCCAAGAGTTAAGGGTATTAGAAATTGCATGTTATAGGGTAAGAAAAGAACCTTAGGTTAATTATGCTACTTTATTGCTAGGCAGTCTCTTGGAATTTGCTTGTATGCAACAATCTAAACAACAGCATTTAAAATTGGTAGACCTATTAAAGCATGAAATTTTTTTCTTGTTTACATGTCTTTCTCCTTTCTGAGGTTACTGTTGATAATAGGAAAAAAATTATGATGTTTGCAACACTACCAAAATTCGACAGTAAAAATATGAATCTCTGTTAATACATAATTCAGTTCCAGGTATTTAATGTAGAAGTCTTCTTAGATATATCTTTCTTCTTTTATGTACTTAGTCTTTCCCCTTAGATTAGTTGACTGAATCTCAGCTCTTTTGAGAAATATAAGACTGCTATTTAAAAATGTATTCTTATTGATGCAGTTTTTCATCATGATACATTTTTCATTAATTTATTTGTTAATTGAATAAATATTTATGGTGCACCTATGATGTGTCAAATGTTATTCTAGGTGCTGGATACACACACACACACACACACACGTGTGTGTGTGTGTGTATATATATGATAATATTCATATATATATATATATATATGTCTGTATCTATTTCTATATCTATATGTCAGTGAAAAAGACAGATATTTTTGTTATCATGGAACTTATAGTTAAGTGGTGGTATATTAGCAATATCAAAATAAGAGAAGGAGAGGAAAGAGGGGAAAATGTAGTACCATGGAGGGGAAGAAGGGTTGTTGTTTTAAATAGAGTTAGTTATTAAAGTTTTGCCAAAGAAAATGTTAGAGTATATTTGAGGGAACTGGTGTTAGTCATATGGATAATTTCAGAGGAAGGAGTGAGTACAAAAGTCTTGAGTTTGGAGGAGCATGCCTAAATTATTCCAGAAATAACAGAGGAGACCAGTGTGATGGGCTCAATCACTATTGATTGAAATAGTAGTAGGAAATGAGCTTGGTTGTTGTAAGAGGACAGATTATGTAGAGAATTCTTGGCCATTAGAAAAAATTTGACTTTTACTGTGAATAAAGATTTTCAGAAGAATGATGTAATCTGACTTATGCTTA
Organism: Marmota marmota marmota; assembly: GCF_001458135.2. Lineage (NCBI taxonomy): Eukaryota > Metazoa > Chordata > Mammalia > Rodentia > Sciuridae > Marmota > Marmota marmota. The sequence continues at coordinate 3,630,007 of NW_026000174.1, forward strand.
AACTGATCAACTCTGCATTGCATGTTGAGAATATTGAAAACATCTGAGGAAGAAAATGGAAGAGAAGTGTTGGAAGTTGACTGTAATATTCCAATGAGAGTAGTTAGATTCTAGATTTTGAAGATAAGGAAAATGGGATTTGTTAGTGAATTGGGTGTCAGATATGAGAAAAATAGAGGAATTAATGAGGACTCATATTTCTTTTCTTTCTCTTTTTCCTTGGGAATCTAAAAGTATGGCATTCACACTTTGAGAGATGGGAAGGTCTAGGAAAGCAGCATATTTGAGGGAAAGGGTGAAAGATCAGGATATGTTAAATAAGCAGTTGGAAATAGAAATCTGGAGAACCAGGGATATATCAATGACGGAAAATTTAAATTTAGAAGAAGTAAGAATATTGGTGTTTTTAAAATAATGAAATTGAGGGAGAAGCAAGAGGTCATGAAATACATAATATGAATATTTTTTATTAAATTCTATGAAGCTGATGATATTCGTAAGTTAGACAGTTTAAATTATTTTCTTGCCAAATTTTATGCAAAATAGCTTCATTAAAATTTTATATAGAAACCAGTTAGTTGAATATAGAACAGCTTTTTATTAGCTTTTACCTTTTCTAAATTAAGAAATTAATCTCCTAATTTCTTGAAAGTGTCAATTACTAGATAAAAAATCTAGTCTAACTGACTTGAGTTCTAATTTCTAAAAATAGTAGCAATATGAGATTCAATTTTGAATTTAAAAGAGGTCATATTATTCAAGCATTTTAAGGCTCTGAATTATTAGCACACATGAATTTAACTGTTAAGCCTTCTGCAATTGATTTAGTAAGATCATCTCTAATGTGACAGATATTAGGGCTAGAAATAGATGACTCTTGGACTTTTCAGAGATACTGACTACAATAATAGGCCAACATTATATAAAATAAGTAGAAAAGGGATTTATGGGAAATATTTAAGATAATTTACAGAACTAAGGAAGACTAGATATTAGACTCAGAAAACAGTAGATAAGAATAATAAAGCAAAGTTAAGATTTCTTCACACAAAGAATGAGATACTGGTGTTGTGCCTTTACCAGTGGCTACCAGCTTCCCATGCTGTTGGACTTTGGCTCCTTATATTCTTGATTGTACTGCAGTCACCAAGAATTATTTTTGACAATCCAAGCATTCTTTGGTCACTCAATGATGAATGAAAACCCTTGCTTGTTTAAGAAATTGTAAATATTGAATTCTGCCTTTAAAAAGACCTGATATTTACTTGTGCATGGATTTTATAAGGGTTGCAGTTTGTGAGTTATTGGTAAGTGGGTACTTTAAAATCAGACAGAATGAAGTGTGTATGTGTGTAGGGAAGGAATTTTGTGTATTTGTGAGATTTGGCTCAAATGTATATAGTTTCCTACATTCACCTAATGTTTCTTGCAGAAAATTGTGGTTGAGTTTCTCAGAGGGAAGTCTTAAGTAGAGACTTGAGCAGGATAACTTCTTGATTTGATTAAACAAGGAAAGATGGACAGGTAATGGACCAGAAGGAAAATATAGACATTTAGGCAAGAAAAGAATGAAAATAAATCAAATTAGAATTAGCAAAAAGTATGAGAACTTTTTTAAAGAAATAAATATCAAATACACTTTGAGTCCCCAAAGGGCAATTTTTTAAAAAAAGTTTATTTGTTTTAATTAGTTATACATGACAGTAGAATGCATTATGCACTTTGATATATCATACATAGATGGGATAAAATTTCTCATTTTTCTGAGTGTACATGATACAGAATCATATTGGTCATGTCACATATATACATATGGTAATAATGTCTGTTTCATTCTACTATCTTTCCTATCCCCACATCCCCTCCCCTCCTCTCCCATCACTTCCCTCTACCTAATCTAAGGTAACACTATTCTTTCCTAATGTTCCCTGCCTTATTGTGAATTAGCATCCGCATATTAGAGAAAACCTTCAGCCTTTGGTTTTGTGGGATTGGCTTATGTTGCTTAGCATGATATTCTCCAACTCCAACTATTTACTGGAAAATTCCATAATTTTACTCTTCTTTAAAGCTGAGTAATATTTCATTGAGTATATATACTACATTTTCTTTATCCATTCATCTATTGAGGGACACCTAGGTTGGTTCCATAGTCTAGCTATTGTGAATTGAGCTGCTATAAACATTGATATGGTTGCTTTACTATAGTGTGCTGATTTTAAATCCCCCAAAGGGAAAATTTTATTATTATTTTCTTTTTCTCACTGTGTGATACAGATCTAATGATAATTTCCGTTGTTGAGTGCTATATGCAAGATGTTGTTCTAGGTTATTTATGTAAATTATTGTTAAGTCTTACAAAAGTAATAGTTGTCATGGTTTTATAAATTTAAAGAAAATTCCAAAATTCTAAACTTGAGAAACATTATCGCTTCTCGGCCTTTTGGCTAAGATCAAGTGTGGAGAAACATAATGAACCCAAATTATAAAAGTAATTACAAAAACGTATGGGTAGAAAAATGTCAGAGTAAGAATTCCAAAAGTTCTTCCTTCTGTAAGAGCACATATAGCACCAGTGAAACTCCACATCATATACAACCACAAGAATGAGATCCTAATTAGAATAAGTTATACTTCATGTGTGTATAATATGTCAAATACACTCTACTGTCATGTATATCTAAAAAGAACAAATAATAAAAACCTTATTCTGGTTACATTCCACATTTCCTAGATCAGTAGTAGCCTTGAAAATGAAATCATGTATTTCTGCTGTAGGTGATGGAATAAATGTGCCTATTTTCCAAGATTATACTCATCTGTCCTGATTTATTTTGTGGAAGAGGAGCCACTCAAAGGTCTCACTTTTATTTTATCTAGCTCAGAACTCACCCATCACTAAAGCAGCTAGCTACCCTGGAGAATTTGTCAAAAGCATTTATAGGCAAATGTTTTAATTGCTGTTGTTGGATATAATAAGTAACAGTTGGAGCAAATAATTAACTGAAAAACTTTGGTTAGTTACTCCAATGTCTGAGCTTTGGAAAAAGTCTAGGGGATGAGGTATTTTAGTGAATAAGAGCTTTGTAAAGCTCTCTGACATATTATTAGAATTCTGAGAGGCCATGTGCATGCATATAATTGTGTACATGTTCCAAAAAGACCTGAATTGGCTGTAAGTAGTTATTCATGGCTAACCTCGAGGCTCTGCAGAATTAGGAAATGAAAACTAAGTCAGAGCTGCAAACTGCTCAATTAGTTTTGGAGGTATGTTGTCCCAGTATAACAGAAGCTCTTGCACAAAGACTGGGAGACATTTTGGTTCCAGATGATTAAGGAAATATTTACCCAATCATTAGCTGACCACTAAGCAAATGGAACAGAGGCTATAGAGATTACACCTGATAGAGAACACAAGCTTTACAAAATTAGTTTAAAAAAGGCAATGAATAAAAACTATGGCAAGCTGATTAAATAAAACGTGGGGGGAGAAGAGAGAGTCTTATTTCCAAAGTTACCCCATTATAACAAACTAAATGACTAGTTTTCAACAACAAAAAAACCTTTAAGACATACAAGAAAACAAAAATGTGGCCCAAAAATGTGGTCATAGGAGAAAAAGCAATAAATTTAAATGTACTTGGGGAAGCTCAGACATTGGACTAACTAAGCAAGGATTTTAAGTAAGTGCTTTAAATATGTTAGAACACTAAAGAGAACCATGTAAAAAGAGCTACAGAAAATCTTGAGAATAATGTCTCACCAAGTAGAGAATATTAATGAGATAGAAATTATAAAAAGTTACCAAAAAGGAATTTTGAAATTGAGAAAAATTGTAATGGAGATTAAAAACTCACAAAAGGAGATCAACAATAGATTTGAACAGGCAGGAGAAAAAAACCTGTGAATTTGAAGATAGGTCAGCTGAGATTGTATATTCTGAAGAACAGAGAAAAGAGATTGAATAAAAATGAACAGAAAATGGGAGTTCATAACCCACTTGAATCAAATGTATGGATGATGATATGTCATGAGCTTTGTAATGTTTTGAACAACCAATAAAAATAAATAAAAAAAAATGAACAGAGCCACAGATATCTGTGTGACATCATTAAGTATACCAATATAAACATAAGGGAGTCAGTCCTGAGAGAGGAAAGAGGCAGAAAAATGTATGAAGAAATAATGGCCAAAAACTTATGAGATTTAATAGAAAAAACATTAATCCACACATTGATAAGCTCAGCATACTTCAAGTAGGATAAACTCAAAAGAAATTAATACTTGGATACATTATAATCATACTGTCAAAAGCCAAAGAGAAAGAGAGAATCTTAAAAGAAGCTAGAGGGAAGCACTTCATTTTGTCCAAGGAAGTTTCATTAAGATTAATTAACAGCTGGCTTTCCATTAGAAATAGTAAAGGCCAAAAGCCTGTGAGAGACACTGTTAGTCTTGAAAGAAAAAAAGAAAACAAAACCTTTCAACTGGAATTCTATATCTAGTAAAACTTTCTTTCAAAACTGAAGAAGAAATTATGAAACTTTCAATAAAAACTTCCCTATAAGAAATGCTGAAAGCAGTATTCAGGCTGAAAGAAATTACACTAGACAGTAACCTGAATCCACACAAAGAAACAAAGAAAATGGTAAGGGTTTGAAGCTTGACTTGGTGATATAGCACTTGGCTAGCATGCACAAGGCTCTGAGTTTGATATCCAGCACGGCCCCCCCGCACCCCGCC
>NW_026000174.1:3634885-3637328 GCF_001458135.2 Marmota marmota marmota
CCCCCCCCAAAAAAAAAAAAAAAACTGCATAAAACAATACTGATAAATCTATTTTGATGGACACATAGTATATAAAGATGTAATTTGTGACAATAACAGCATAAAGTGAGGGTAGAACTCTATTAAAGAAAAGTGTTATATTCTTTTGAAACTAAATTGTTATTATTCCAAACTAGATTGTTATAAATTAAGGTGTTAATTGTAATTCTCAGAGTAAACATTAAGAAAACAACTAAAAATATATAGTAAATTAAATAATAAGGGACTACATGATATTAGAAAATATTTCACATTAAAAGAAAAGCAATAATGGAAAAAGAAAAAGCTGTAGGGCATATAGAAAACAGGTAGCAAAATGACAGAGGTCTCTCCTTATCAGTAATTTTGTTAAATATAAATGGATTAAACCCTCCAACTAAAAGTCAGAATAGTTTAAAATCATGATCCAACTGTGTACTGTCTACAAGATATTCTTAGATTTGAAAACAAATATGTTGAAATTAAAATGATTAAAGAAGATATTCCATGTAAACAGTAAACAAAAGAGAGTTTGACTAATATGGGAAGAAATGACCTTTAAGATAAAATTTTCATGTAAAAAAAGTAAAAATATTATATGACAAAGTGGTCTATCAAGAACACATAACAATTCTTAACTTATTCATGTTTAACAACAGGGCCCCCAAACCAAACTGATGTATTTTATGGGAGAATTAGCTTGATAATAATAAAAAGCATGTTGAACTTAAACAGTATTAATAAATTAAGACCCATGTCTTATATTCTTCATTTTTGAAAGATAGTTTTGCTGGATATAGAATTCTTAGTTGAAAGTTTTCTTTTTCTTTCAAGACTTTAAAAATGTCTTCTCACTGAGTTCTGGACTTTACTATTTCCAATGGAAAGCCAGATATTTATCTCCAATATTCCTCTTTCATTAATGATAACACAACAATAAAGAAGATCAATGAGGAAATAGAAGATCTGAATAACACTGTAAGCCAAATGTCCAGGCATGGTGGTGTGCATTGGCAATGCCAGAGACTTGGGAGGCTGAGATAGAAGGATTTCAAGTTCAAGGCCGGCCTCAGCAACTTAGCAAGACCCTGTCTCAAAATGAAGATAAAAAAGGGGTGGGGATATGGTTCAGTGGTTCAGTGGTTAAGCACTCCTAGATTCAATCACTGGTACAAAAGAGAGAAAGAGAGAGTGAGAGTAAGTGCGGGAGTGTGAAGCCAAGTAAACCTAATAGACATATAGAGAATAATCCACTTCGTGGTGATAGCAGATTCCACATTTTCCTGAAGTGCATAGGGAATATTCTCCAGTAAAGACTATAGACTAGGTCTCAAAAGACATTTCAATATATTTAAAAAGACTGAAATTATACAAAGTATGCTTTCCAACCACAAACAAATCAGATTGAAAATCAAGAAAAGAAATTTGAAAAAAAATCATAAGTATGTGTTTGACAGTGATCAAAGAAGCACTTACAATTAGAAAAATGTAACAAAACAAAAACATGCCAAACTTATGGCATGTGGTTGAAGTAGCTCTCAGAAGGAAATTAATAGCTCTAAATGTCTACATTAAAAAAAGAAAAATTATTTTAAATTAATAACCTAATCTTGTCCCTTAAGAACTTGAAAAAGAATAAACTAAGCCCAAAGTAAGCAAAGAAAAATTAATGCTAAAGATTAGAGCTAAGATAAATAGAATATAAAAGAGAGAAACAATAGAGAAAATCTATGGAACCAAAATTGTTTTTTTGAGATTATCAACAATATAAGATCCAAAACTTTAAAAGTTTTAGAAGGAAGCATATATTTAGTACTTTGCAATGGATTAAATGTTTGTATCTCCCCAACATTTTATTTATTGAAGTCCTAACCTCCAAGCTGATGGAATTAGGAGGTGGAGCATTTGGAAGTAATTAGATCATCAGGGTGGATCACTCATGAATGAAACTTCAGAGAACTCTTTTTCTCTTTTTCCATCATATGAGGTTAACAATGAGAAGTCATCAGTCTGAAATCTGGAAAAGGTTATATTTATGAGACCTGACCATTGCTAGTATCCTGTTCTTGGATTTCGAACCTCCAGAATCACATGTGAGAACTAAATGTTTGTTGTTTAAACCACTTAGACTGGCGTACGGGGGTTGCTGAAGTGCTGAGCGTGGTGCTCAAAGCAGTGGCTTTAATAGAGATTTCGCACAGTCTCTTAGAGCTTTCACCGTTAATCTGTAGCGGACCACTTTGCCAAGGAGCAGGAAGAACAAAGAAATCAAAAAACAGACGCTTGGATGCTCAGAGCCGCGGGCGCTTTGCTCCCATCTGCTTCCTCTTTCGCTTTGCTCCGGGCGGAGAAGCTGAATGTGTAATCAGCAGTGGATTGTAAGTACCCGAGGCAAAGAAAGCTCAGTGCGCCCCGCCTTTTTTTT
>NW_026000174.1:3642539-3647106 GCF_001458135.2 Marmota marmota marmota
GACCTGAACAGACACTTCTCAGAGGAGGACATACAATCAATCAACAAGTACATGAAAAAATGCTCACCATCTCTAGCAGTCAGAGAAATGCAAATCAAAACCACCCTAAGATACCATCTCACTCCAGTAAGATTGGCAGCCATTATGAAGTCAAACAACAACAAGTGCTGGAGAGGATGTGGGGAAAAGGGTACTCTTGTACATTGCTGGTGGGACTGCAAACTGGTGCGGCCAATCTGGAAAGCAGTATGGAGATTCCTGGGAAAGCTGGGAATGGAACCACCATTTGACCCAGCTATTGCCCTTCTTGGACTTTTCCCTGAAGACCTTAAAAGAGCGTACTACAGGGATACTGCTACATCGATGTTCATAGCAGCACAATTCACAAATGCTAGACTGTGGAACCAACCCAGATGCCCTTCAATAGATGAATGGATAAAAAAAATGTGGCATTTATACACCATGAAGTATTACGCAGCACTAAAAAATGACAAAATCATAGAATTTGCAGGGAAATGGATGGCACTAGAGCAGATTATGCTTAGTGAAGCTAGCCAATCCCTAAAAAACAAATACCAAATGTCTTCTTTGATATAATGAGAGCAACTAAGAACAGAGCAGGGAGGAAGAGCAGGAAGAAAAGATTAACATTAAACAGATACATGAGGTGGGATGGAAAGGGAGAGAAAAGGGAAATTGCATGGTAATGGAGGGAGACCCTCATTGTTATACAAAATTACATATAAGAGGTTGTGAGGGGAATGGGAAAATAAACAAGGAGAGAAATGAATTACAGTGGATGGGGTAGAGAGAGAAGATGGGAGGGGAGGGAGGGGGGATGGTAGAGGATAGTAAAGGTAGCAGAATACAACAGTTACTAATAGGGCATTATGTAAAAATGTGGATGTGTAACCGATGTGATTCTGCAATCTGTATTTGGGGTAAAATTGGGAGTTCATAACCAACTTGAATCTAATGTATGAAATATGATATGTCAAGAGCTTTATAATGTTTTTCAACAACCAATAAAAAAAAATTAAAAAAAAAAATAAAACAAATAAACCACTTAGACTATTGTAGTCTGTTAAAGCAGCACAAACTGACTAAGAGAATTGTCATGACCTTGGATTAGGTAATGATTTTTATTTTTTAAAGTATTTATTCAAAGTACACTTTACTGTCATGTGTATCTAAAAAGACTAAATAATAAATTTATTTTTATTTTTAGATACACATGACAGTAAAGTGTACTTTGACATATTATATGTACGTGGAGTATAACTTCTTCTAATTAAGATCCCATTCTTGCGGTTGTACATGATATGGAATTTCACTAGAGGTGTATTCATATATGAACATAGGAAAGTTATGTCTGATTCATTCTGTCTTTCCTATTTCCATCTCCCCTCCCTTAACTTCGTTTCCCTTTGTCTAATTCATTGAACTTCTATTCTTCCCTCCCCACCCCTTGTTGTATGTTAGCATCCACATATCAGAAAGAACATTTGACCTTTGATTTTTTGGGATTGACTTATTTCATCTGGCAGTCTTATTTCACCTGATAGTCTCCAAATCCATCCATTTACCAGCAAAAGTTATAAATTCATTCTTTTTTTTTAATGTCTGAGTACTATTCCATTGAGTATATACACCATTATTTTCTTCATCCACTCATCTGTTGAAGGGCACCTAGGTTGGATCCATAGCTTAGCTATTGTGAATTGAGCTGCAATAAACATTAATATTATTTTTTAAATAAGCTACCCAAAGCACAAATAACAACAGAAAAAATACAATAAATTGAACTTCTTAACAAATTTTTCTTAAAAAATGTGAAAAGGTAACTCACACATGGGAAAATATTTATAAATCATGCATCTGTTAAGAATATCTAGAATATGTAAAGAATTCTTTGAATTAATATAAAAAGACAAAAAGCCCAATTCAAAAATTGTCAAAAATTTTAAAAGATATTTTCTCCTAAAAAGATGCACAAATAGGCAGTGAACATGTGAAAAGATGCTCTCAGCATCATTAATTATTAGGAAAATGTGAATCCAAACCTCAAAGAAATATCAGTTCAAAATCACTAGATGGCTATAATAAAAACAAATGAAAAATAATAATTATTGGCAAAGATGGAAACTACAAAACTTTGCTATGAAAAATTAAAAAGACCTGAATAAATGGAAATATACTCCATTTCCATTGCTTAGAAAAGAAGCATTGTTAAGAAGTCAATTCTCAAATAGTTCTATACATTCAAGCACTGTCAGTCAAAATCTCTGCAGACTTTTTTTTTAAATTGACAAATGATTTTACAATTTATAGAAATGAAAAAACTCCTAGAATAGTTAACTTAATTTTGAAAAAGAAGGACAAATTAGAGGACTTATTATAAAGCTAAAACAATCAAGACAGTGTGGTATTGGCATAAGGATATACTTACAGATCAATGGAACAGGAAAGAGTCTCCAAAAGTAGATCCAGTGTACAGGATAAATTGTTGACAAAGGTGCCAAAATAATTCAATGGGGAAAATGATAATCTTTTAAACAAATGGTGCTAGAACAACTGGATAGGTATGTAATTTATTCACATCATAGAGAGAATCACCTCAAAATGGATTATGGACCTATGCTTAGGATTGAAAAATATAAACCTCTGGAAGAAAAACTAGAGAAATTCTTGCAACCATGGAGTAGACACATTTCTTAGGACCCCAAAATGTGAAAGAAGCAGTTGAAAAGCTGAACCTTATAAAAGTTAAAAACTTCTGCCCTTCAAAAGACATCATCAAGAAAAGAAAAAGGAAGCCAGAGTCTGGGGGAAAGTATTTATGATGCATATATCTGACAGTTTAGAAAGGACTCTTACGACTTTAGAATAAAAAGATAAACCACTCAATAAAAAGTGGAAAAAAAGTTAAGACACTTCACAAAACAAGATATTCTGTTGGCAAATGAGTACATTACAGTGTGTTCACCATCTGTAGTCATTAGGGAGGAATTACCCTATATTTCATTCTGGAGGTGTAATTAGTGGAAAGGATAGGAAAGATAACTTAGATATTCTCTTCTCTTTATTTATTGTAACTTGGGCTCAGTGTGATATATTTTTAAATCACAATTATTTTTAATTATAATAATCTATCACTAGACTGCCATTTCATTAAAGGAAGGAGCTTCACCTAATTCACTTCTATTTCTAGATCTGAATATACATGAAGGCTTAATACATGGGAATGAATGAGTGAATAAGTGAGAAGTATATGGTAGGGCTCTAGTGAATACTTTCTGTTTGTTAACAGGTATAAGAGTACACCACTTTTGAACTGGAGGAAAATACTGCTAAAATAAACAATGGAAGTTTGGTTTTGGAGATTTGTATTAGATCTGATTTACCATTTATTGACTGTGTGATTTAGAGCAAAGTTATTTTATCTCTCAGAATCCTATGTTTTAAAGTGAAAATTAAAGGTGGTAATATTTATGGGGTTGGTTTTAAGAATATGTGGAATAATGTATTGTAATATATTATCTGACTGAAGCCTTATAACCTTATGGTTCAGCATGATAAGTGGTATACTATAAGTGCTAAAATCAGTGCCATAAGCATCATTCATTATTAAATTATGTGGGAGAGAAATCTCGATTAAAAGACTTACACATCTAAGAGAACTAACTGTGCTAGAGAATGAATGGAACATTTGCTAGGTTTATATCAGTGAAGTTAATATATAATACTTTCCATCAGTATAGAACCACATTTGCCAACACTTCTTATGAGATTGATTTGACAAGAGTCTTCTTTTTTATGTTTTATCCAATTAAGCACTTATCACCAAATATGCTTCTGTCTTTATTATGCTATGACTTTATATTTCTAATTGCTAATATAAGAGCAGTCTTGAATTAAGGTTTAAGCCTTAATTTGAAAATTATGTATATAGTTTCTCTATTGTAATATTGACAGGAATTATAGGGCTTTTGAAAGTTCTTTTGTAATTTACTGTCAGTTCAAGTAAAGAGAACTATGGAAGTTTACACAGATTTTTTTTAAAAAGAACTTTATAGAGTTTTAAATTATTTATAACAAAGTTTATCCATTATAAGTGTACTTTCAACAAATTTTAGTAAGACTTTCAAGTGGCAAAATGATCAGTGCAATACAGTTTTATAATATTTTATAACATTCACTGTAAAAAAGGTCCTTACTGTCAGCCCCAGACTATAACTGGTCTGCTCTTTGTCTCTATAAATTTGCCTTTTCTGGACATTTCATATAAGTTGAATCTTACAGTATGTTATCTTTTGTGTCCACTTGTCCTTTATTTATAATGTTTTTGTTTCATCTATACTATAGGCTGTATCAGTAGTACATTCCTTTTTATTGTTAAATAATATTCCACAATATATCTGTGTGCCACATTTTAAAAAGATCCATACTCCAGTTGGTGGACACTTGAGTATTTTATATATATATATATATATATATATATATATATATATATATATATATATATATATATATATATACACATACATATACATATATATATACACAC
>NW_026000174.1:3647798-3667101 GCF_001458135.2 Marmota marmota marmota
ATATTATATGAATATATATATATATATATATATATATATATAAAATATTTCTCTAAACATTTATATAAATGCATTGGTATAGACCTATATATTCATTTCTTTTTGGTAGATTCCTAGATGTGAAATTGCTATGTTATATGCCAAGTTTATGTTTAACTTTTACAAAAACTTCCAAATTATTTTTCAAAATGACAGTTGCATTTTACAATCCCACTTGTAATGTATGATGATTCCTGCTCTCCACATTTTTTTCCAATACTTCATATTGTCTTTTTAATTTTAGATATTTTATTGGGTGTTTAGTAATATCTTATTGTGGTTTAAATGTATATGTCCCTAGTGATCCATGGAGTTGAATATCTTCTGTTATGCTTACTAGTTCTTTGCATATGTTCTTTGGTGAAATGTCTCTTCAAATATTTTGCCTATTTTAAAATTTGTTTATCTTTTTCTTTAGTTAAAAATTATTTTATATATTAGATATAAATGCTTTAAATATATGATTAAATATTTCCCTTAGTCTTTAGATTATATTTCATTTAAGTTTCAATAAGTCCAGTATATTGATTTTTTTCTTTTACCCTTTTCTAACCTGATTAGTATATTATTTTTTTTACTTTCTTTTAGACATTTTATACTTACTTTAGTTTTTACATTTAGATCTGTGATCCATTTTGAATTAAGTTTTGGGTATGGTGTGAAGTAAGGGTCAATTCTTTTTCTTTTATATTTTCCATATGGATCTTCAATAGTCTTAGTCCCATTTGTTGAAAAGATTATCCTTTCCCTAGTAAACTGTCTTGACACCTTTGTGGAATAGACTTCTCTTTTAGTCTCTTGAAGAATGAGGAAACATTTTAGTCTTTTCTAGACTTTGACAACTAATTCTACAATTTAAATTTGAAAAGCATTTTCATTTCCAAGGAAATAAGTCATTTTTGTTCATTTTTTGATGTCTGTAGGAAATATAGTCATAACCATTTGAGTTTTTAAGTAAAAACTTTGTTAATGATTTTTTCCTTAATATATTATCATTTCTTTTAATACAGAAGTCTATAGGAATCTATACTCACTATGTATATTTAAGGTTTTTAAATCTGAGACACCTTGCTTTTTGCTGGTGTTGATTTTCTACATGGATGGCAACTTCAGTGCTTAAAAAAATTTATATAATATTTACTTATTTTAAATAGTTTGAATTTAAAGTTTTGTGTTTCCATCATATCAAACTAGCCTTCCAGGGGACAGGGGTACCACAGAAATTTAGTTATCTGATGAAATATTTTCTCCTTATCTCTTTTTTTTTTTGAGATAACTAGAAGAGAGATATTTGTAGCAAGGTTTTGATTGAAGTTAGTCATTTAAAGAACAATTTTGTAGGCTCTACTGGGGACTGTGAGGCATTTTTGTTTTGTTATTCTGCTGTCATTCTGATTACCTGGTGCACATGGGTGGGCTCATATTTCCTGAGTTGTTAAATCTGAGCAGCTGTCCAACTCATCACATCTGCTACTACATCTGTTCTGTAGATTCCCTTAGGCTTTTGGATTTTAGAAAAATGATTATATCTTAATAAGAAAATTAGTTATATAAAAAGTAACACAAACTCCTATTAATCTGTAGAAATGCTTTACAGTCAAAAGGCCTTGTGATATTTTCATAAAATTAACTTGCAAACACTTAGTGGATTATACTCAAAACAATAATTCACTTGACTTTGTAAAACAATTTTCAGACTGAAATAATATGACTTTATGATAGGCTTCTATTTGTCAAAGTGAAATGATAAATGATGAAGGAACCACCATATAATTGTTTTAAAGTAATTTTGATTGATTATAGTGGCTTTCAAAATGAAATTTTCAGAGTATGAGAGTTAGTGGGTGATTATGGGCAGAAGCTCAGAGGATGCTAAATCAGTGAAATGCTATGAAATTTGGATGGGGTAGAACTTGAGTTTCACATTATGAGACTTCATGTAACTGTAATAGTACACACACAATGAAGATACTTTTTGTATTTGGTTCCTAGAACATTGTATTGGAAATTTATACAAAGTTCATTTCTACAATATCTCAATGTAAAACCTTAGTTTTATTTGACCATCAAAACATCACAGCATTACTTGTGACAAGCCATTGTTCTAAGTGTCAAGAATTGTCTTCTGGGTGTCTGGATGTTTACATTGTTTGATATTTAGTTAAATTAACATAAAATTTGAAATTACTATTCCTGTTTTGATCTTCATACTTAAAACAATAAGAATTTTATAATTCTCTTAAAAAATTAATTTTACACATTGTAATTATATATATTTAAGGGACATAAGTATAAAATTCCAATACACCTAACTGTGTAATGATCAGATCAAGGTAATTAGCATTTCTATCACCTCAGGCATATTTCATTTATTTTCGGGGGACAAAGTCCTTTGTATTAGCTATTTTGATATAATCAATTACTAATTTTCAGTCATAGTTATTGTACTGATACTGGTCTATAGAACAATAGAAGGGATTCCACCTATACAACTTCCTCCCTATTCCCAGTAACCATTCTTTCTCCATCCCTTTCTTCCCCATATCCTTCCCATGCTCTGGTAACTAACTATTCTTCTGCTATTTCTTTGAGATCAACTTTTTAGTGTCCATATAGGGAAACATGCAATATTTGCCTTTCTGTGTCTGACATTTTATTTAGCATAATGCCATTCAGTTCCATCCATGGTTCTGCAAAAGACAGAATTTCATTAGTTTTTGTGATTGAATAATATTCCAACATGTAAACATATTGCATTTTCTTTATCCATTGATGAATACCTAGGTTGAATTAGTATTTTGATAATTGTAATAGTGTTGAAATAAGCATGCAATTAATCTCTAGGATGGACAAAGAACTGAAAAAAATGTAACACCAAACCAAACCAAACCAAACAAAAACCAAATAACCCAATAAATAAATGGGCGAAGGAACTGAACAGGTACTTCAAAGAAGAAGAAATATGAATGGTCAACAAATATATGATAAAATGTTCGACATATATATCAATTAGAGAAATGCAAATTAAAACCACACTGAGATTCCATGTCACTCTATTCCAAATAGCAATTATCAAGAATACAAGTGGGCTGGGGCTGTAGCTCAGTGGCAAAGTGCATGCCTGGCATGTGTGAGGCAATGGGTTTGATCCTTAGCACTGCATAAAAATAAATAAATAAAATAATTTTAAAAATGCAAGTAACAATAAATGTTGGCAAAAATGTGTGGGAAGAAGGTTCACTTCTACATTGCTGGTGGGATTGAAAATTAGTGCAACCACTGTGGAAATCAGTATGGAGATTACTCAGAAAACTTGGAATGGAAGCACCATTTGACTTACTTATCCCATCTCTCAGTCTACAACCAAAGGACTTCAAGTCAGCCTACTATGGTGACACAGCCACATCAATGCTTATAGCAGCTCAATTCACAATAGCCAACCTATGGTACCAACTTAGCTGCCCTACAACAGATGAAGGGGTAAAGAAAATGTGGTATATGTACACAATGGAATATTACTTGGCCATAAAGAAGATTGAAATTATGGCATTTTCCAGTAAATGGATAAAACTGGAGACTTATCATGCTAAGTAAAATAAGTCAGTCCCAAAAAACCAAAGGCTGAATGTTCTCTCTGATATGTGGATGCTAACACGCAACAAGAAAGGGTAGGGAGGGGAGGATTTGAAATTCATTGGATTAGACAAAGGTGAATGAAGGGAAGGAAGGAGGGATGGGAATAGGAAAGAGAGTAGAATGAATTTGATGCAACTTTCCTATTCTTATATATGAATACACTACTGGTATAATTCCACACCATGTACAATTAAAAGAATGGGATCCTAATTAGAATAAGTTATACTCCATATATGTATAATATATGAAAATACACTCTGTTGTCACATATATCTAAAAAGAACAAATAAAAAATTGAAAAAAGAAGTTTCAAGAAAACAAAGAAATAAGCATGCAAATGCAAATGTCTCTTCAAGATACTGATTTCAGTTCCTTTAGATATATACCCAATAGTAGAAGTGCTGGATCATGGACTATTTATATTTTTTAAAAATTTTTATTTTAATTAGGTATATATGACAGCAGAATGCATTTTGCTTCATTGTACACAATTGCAGCACAACTTTCCATTTCTCTGATTGTACATGATGTAGTGTCACACCATTTGTTCAGTCATGATAAACAGATGGCATTACATTAAAAAGTTTCTACACAGCAAAAGAAACAAGAGCAGGAAGAGAGAACCCACAGAATGGGAGAAAGTTTTTGCTAGCTACTTTTACAACAGAGAATTAATATGAAAAGAACTCAAAAAAAATTAAACACACACACAAAAAAACTGAATTAATAAATGGAAACACAAACTAATCAGACATTTCTCAAAAGAAGAAATATAAATGGCCAACAAATACATGAAAAAATATTCAATATCTTTAGAAATTCTGGAAAGGCAAATCTATGTTGACACTTCCTCTCACCCCAGTTAGAATGGCAGCCATCAAGAATACAAATAATAATAACTGCTGGAGACGATATCAGGGAAAATGAACACTGAAACA
This sequence comes from Marmota marmota marmota, assembly GCF_001458135.2. Lineage (NCBI taxonomy): Eukaryota > Metazoa > Chordata > Mammalia > Rodentia > Sciuridae > Marmota > Marmota marmota. Next base: position 3,652,412 of record NW_026000174.1, read on the forward strand.
CCATTGATGGGTTTGTACAACCACTATTGGAGACAGTATAGAGGTTTCTCAAAAGACTAGAAATGGAACTAAGGTAGGAGAGAAGACATAAGAAATGGTATAATGAAAACATATGGGAGAATGCAAGAGTGGCCATATTTAAAGTTTGCTTTCACATGGATTAAAAGTCCAAATTTAACAGAGCTGAAATCAATGAAATTGAAACAAAAAAAAATAAAAATATAGACAAAACAAAAAGTTGATTCTTTGAAAAAATAAATAAAATTGACAAACACATAGCCATGCTAATGAAGGGAAAGAGAGAGAAAATTCAAATTACTAAAATTCATGATGAAAAAGGAAATATCACAATGGACCCTACTGAAATACAGAAGATAATCAGAAACTATTTTGAAAATTTATACTCCAATAAAATAGAAATTCTTGAAGACATTGACAAATTTCTAGAGACATGTGACTTACCCAAAATGAATCAGGAGGACATACACAATTTAAACAGATCATTTTCAAGCAAGGAAATAAAAGATGTTATCAAAAGAGTACCAATCGAGAAAAGCCCAGGACCAGATGGATTCTCAGCTGAGTCCTACAAGATCTTTACAGAAGAATTAAGACCAACACTCCTCAAATTATTTCATGAAATAGAGAAGGAGAGAACCCTTCCAAACTCATTTGGTGATGCTAGTATAACTCTGATACCAAAACCAGACAAAGACACATCAAGGAAAGAAAACTTATGGCATTTGGCAGTAAATGTATGGAATTGGAGACTATCATGCAAAATTAAATAAGCCAGTCCCCAAAAATATGAAAGAGTGAATATTCTCTCTGATGTGCAGATGCTAACACACATTGGAGGGCTGGGGGGATTAAAAGGCCATGGATTAAACAAAGGGTAATGAAGGGAAAAGAGATAGGATGGGAATAGGAAATACAGTGTAATAAATTGGACATAACTTTCCTATACATGACCAGTGTAACTCTACATCATACACACCACAAGAATGAGATGTTATACTTCATGTATAATATGTCAAAGTCCATTCTATTATCATGTATAATTAATAGAACAAATAAATAATTTTTAAAAAACTAAAAGTCTAGATATATTTCACATACCTTGATCATAAACATCACTATTAAATCAATTATTAGACCTATTTACACATACACCAATATAGTACTGTGTTCACAAAGTAGAATGCATCAAAAACAAATAATAAAATGACCCCTACCCTGATAATGGTTAATACATTCCCATCCTGATAAGGTGGATATGTCAGTAAATGGTCCACTCCCTCATCCCCATAATGGTCAACATGCCCAGTTAACAACACAAAGGAAAACTAAAACACCCTTTTAGATCATGTCTCTGTACTATTATCTCACATGTATATGTATGCTTAGCTAAGATATAGCTAGTGAGTTCCTCTCCAATACCCATTACTTTACCCTATCTCTCAGAGTGCGTACTTCTTTTTTTCTCTCAATAAATTCAATCTGTCTCTCACCTTGACCTATCTATATATTTCTTTTTGTGAAGACATCAAGGACTCTCATGGTCTGAATTGAGGTTCACCTTCCTTTTGAGGGATCTCTTCAGGACCCGTGTCCTGGTGACAAAACCATATTACCCACTATCCCATTCCTTGGTATTTATCCTAAAGAACTAAAGTTAGCATACTATAATGATACATGCATACACATGTTTATAGCAACACAATCCTGATTATGGGACCAGCCTAGGCATCCATCAATGGATGATTGGATAAAGAAAATTATATATACACACACAGTCTCACATATGTGAGCATATACACAATGGAGTCTTATTCATAAAGAAGAAATGAAACTGTCATTTGCAGACAAATTATATTAAGCAAAATAAGCCAAACTAAGAAAGTCAAAAGTTATGCTTTCAAAAATAAATGATTTTAAACAAGTAGGCATTAAAAGTAGGCTGATAACTTCAGATATCCCATGTTTCAAGAATATTCCTGCAAAATTCAACTCAAAGTGCATAAAAACAGAGGAATTAGACCAGAAACCCTGCACATACAAGAAGAAAATGTAGGCCTGACACTCCAGCATATTGGCTCAGGAACTGATTTCCTTAACAAGACTCATAAAGTACAAGAAGTAAAATCAATAACCAATAAATGGGATGACATCAAATTAAAAAGCTTCTTCACAAGAAAGAAAGCAATCAAAAGTGTAAAGAGAGAGCTTACAGGATGGGAGAAATTCTTTGCCATTTGCACTTCAGATAGGGCATCAATTTCCAGGATATATAAAGAACTCAAAAAACTTAACACCAAAAAACCAAATAACCCAATTAATAAATGGGCAAAGGAACTGAACAGATGCTTCTCAAAAGAAGAAATATGAATGGTCAACAAATACGTGAAAAAAATATTCACCATCTCTAGCAATGAGAGAAATGCAAGTTAAAACTACACTGAGATTTTATCTCACTCTTGTCAGAATGCCAATTATCAAGAATATAAGTAACAATAAATGTTGATGAGGATGTGGGGGAAAATGTTCACTCATACACTGCTGGTGGTACTGCAACCACTATGTAAAACAGTATGGAGATCCCTCAAAAAACAAAACAAAACAACACAAAACAGAACAGAACAAAACAAAACAAAACACAACCTGAGAATTAAACCACCATTTGACCAGCTATCCACTCCTTGGTATATACCCAAAGGATTTGAAATCAGTATATTTCAGTGATGGTGTCACATCAATGTTTATAGCAGCTCAATTTACAATAGACAAGCTATGGAACCAACTTAGGTGCCCTACAACAGATGAATAGATAAAAAAATGTGGCATATATACACCATGGAGTATTACTCATCCATTAAGAAGAAATACTTCATGATATTTGTGGGTAAATGGATGGATCTGGAGACTATCATGCTAAGCGAAATAAGCCAGTCCCCAAAAGCCAAAGGTTGAATGTTTTCTCTGCTATGTGGAAGCTAACCCACAATAAGTGGGGAAAGAATAGAAATTCAGTAGATTAGACAAAGGGAAATGAAGGGATGGGATGGGGGTAGGGGGATAAAAAGGGAAAGACAGTAGATGAAACAGACATAACTTTTTCATGTACATATAAGAATACACAACAGTGAATCTCCACATTATGTACGTCCACAAGACTGGGATCCTACATGCTTGTATAAATATATCAAAATAGATTCTACTGTCATGTAAACTAAAAAGAACCAATTAAAAAAAAAAGAGTTGTGCTTTCCTTAATATGAGTAAGCTAGAGAGAAAAAAAATATATAGGTGGGGAGGAAGGATCAGAATCTCATGAAAAGAGAGACCAGTTGAGGAAGGGAGCCAGGGGAGGGAGGAGGGAAAGGAAAGACAAGGTACTTCGGAAAGATATATTCTATTGTTATGTTGTGTTCATGTGCAAATACATTAAATTTTTTCACTATTATGTGTAATTATAATGCACCAATATAAAACATGAAAAAAGAAATAATTTTAGACTAATCTCATTTTAACATGAAGACAATGGGCCCAGAATAGTTAACCTGCCAATGTAACACAGCTAGTAATGAGTATAACTGTCTATAAATGTTTTATCTTTAATACATATTATTGCAGTATATACTAATAGACTATATGAAATTTAGTTTAGTAAATGACCTAGGAATTATCCCCACATCTGTTGAGATGGATTACAAAACTATTGTTGATTTGACTTTTGCAATGGAACAATTAGTACATTACATGTAAAAAAAATTAAAATGAATAGATTTTCGGCCATGGAAAATTACTTTGAAGGATTAAAATTTATCCAGCACCTTTTAATTGCAAGAAAAGTAGCCATTTCATCCAAATTCTGCATTATTAATACAGTGCCCCTTTACTCCTAACCCTCCCTTTCTTTTGTAATTACTCCCTATTTCCTAATACTAGGCTTCTTGTTGAATTGCTAATAAAATCCAAGAAATGCTGAGGAATTTAATTCAGATGTAAATGGAATTATTTGGGTTGTTTCTGTCTCTGCTTTTAAAAAATTATAATATGAAACAGTGTGCTCTTGCTGAAAGCCCTACAGATTTCTCAGCTTGACACTTGAAATAATTTAGAGGACTAAAGGAGGAAAAAAAAATCTGTGACTGTTTTACAGCTAATTTATTTACAACAACCACAGAATTGAGAAAAACCTACCCACACTTATATGCCCACAGAGAAAGAAAAATGAATTCTTTTCAAAACAGCAGCTACTTTTTGTCCTCCTGGTGCTTTTTCCTCATTTTCTTTTCTTTTCTTTCCTCCTTACTTTGGTAACTTCAACAGCTTTTTAATTACAACTTTAAATTTACTTCTGAGTTTATCCTAAGTAGGGAATATACCAAAAGAAATAGAATACTACCTCCATTGTTAAGCCATCTTCCAAATATATATTATGTTAAATGGGAACCCCCACAGACCTGGACAAAATTGCCTGGACAAACTAACTTGCCAATGATGGGTCTATGAACTCTGCAAGGTTCCTTGATTATAAAATAGGTCAAAAATGAAAATTTTTAGTTTTTTGGGACAGTAAATGTATACATGAGACTTTAATCTTTTAAAGTAAACGTTCATGTTATCAATAGCAGTTTTCTTTTTTTCTTTGTAGGTTTGCATAATATGTGACAATTAGAACAGTAGAAAAAATGTTGACCTGTTAGCTCTGAGTTTTTACTTTTTGTTTTGTTTTGTTGGTTCTGGGGATTAAATTTAGGTCTCATCCATGGTAGGCATGTGCTGTACCACTGAGTTGTATCTCTGTCACATTTTTAAAAAATTTTATTTTGAGGCAGGGCCTCACTACATTAACCATGCTGGACTTAAATTTGCAATATTCCCACATCAGTCTCCCAAGAATCTGGGATTGCAGGCATGCACCACCAAATCCAGCTAGTTCTTAAATTCTATAATTCTATGATTTTTCATTTTCTGTTTCTGTGTCATAGCAATAACATTTAAGGTGACACCAGGACAAGGGTCCTGAGGTGGTCCCTCAAAAGGAGTGGACCTTAACTCAGACTGCAAACATCCTTTATATCACCACAAAAATGAATTAAAAGATGAGTCACAAATTGAATTTATTGAAAGAAAGAAGTACACACACTGGGAAACATGGTAGAGTAGTGGGCATTAAAGAAGAACTTACTAGCTACATCTTAGCTAAGCGTATTATGCAAGGAAGAGCACAGGGACAAGATCTAAGAGGAATAGTTCTCCCTTGTGTTGGTAACTTGGCTTGTTATCACTAGGATGGGGAGAGGAGTCATTTACTGATTTGTCAACCATTACTTGTTTGGGGTGCAGAGTCATTTCCTTTTGATGGGCTTTGCTTTATGAACAGAATAGTGGTTTTTTTTTTAATTTTTATTTTATTTTTTCCTGTTAATAAGCTCTTCTTGATTTAATAGTGCCACTTGTTACCTTTAAATCTAGACTTTTAATCTATGTAGACTTTAAATCTGAACTTTAAATCATAGCCAATCTTGTGTTGTCCCACATGCCTTCTTTCTACTTATCCTTATGTTTTTTATCCAACTTCAACTTCATAGCCAAAAATGTCAAAATAAACAATTTCAACACTGAGTTAATGTAAAAGTAGCTACCCTTTGCCCCTGTGAGAATTGTCCTTTGATTTCCCTTTCCTTGCTCAGCATTCTAAATTATTTTTTAAAATATATATATATTTTTAGTTTTAGATGGACACAATACCTTTATTTTGTTTTGCTGAGAGCCATAGCCAAGTAGGAATGACATGGCATTTTTAATTGAAAGGTGACCCTGCTCAGGGATTAGGGTGGCTCCAGGTTTAGTGTAGATCCTGCTGGATTAGGGTGGTTCCAGGTTTAGGGTGGATCCTGCTGGGAATAGGGCGTATCCTGCTGCCTCAGGCGCCTGCTCCTTGAGTTCCCTTTGAGTCTTGGGATTCTGAGAGTATTTTGGGACGCAGAGCCCGGTGGAGGGGAAAATTTCCCAGAACTTGCATGTAGAGTGCCAGTGAGAGTTCGGGAATAAAGAGTTGCTGTTTGAATCTACAAGGCAGTGTGGTGGCTCGGTTATTTTGTGCCCAGCCAGACTGCGGCATTGTTTATTTATTTTTACGTGGTGCTGAGGATTGAATCCAGTGTCTCAAATGTGCAAGACAAGTGCTCTACTGCTGAGCCACAGCCCCAGCATTCTAAATTCTGAAGAAAAGCCACATCTAACTTAGAAAGATGTTAGCCCATAAATAATCTTTCTTTAGGCTTACAAAACCTAGAACATCTGGTGACCCTCAGATAACATTATTGCTAGGTATAGATGGGTATAAGTAACTGATTCTCTTGTTTATATTTTTCTATAATGTCTTCATATTTCATAATACAAATGCAAAGTCTATGTTAACATCCCTTACCAGTTATATAATTATTCCAAACAAAGAAAAAACAAAAACTAGACTCCTAGGGTACAAAAAAAAATGTTCCTGTCTAAGGTGTATTTCTATAGCACATATAACTTATGGTAAAACAAACTCTTTTTGAAGATTAACTTACAGACTTTACAAGTTACATCCTTCATTCACCAAAATGGAGTCACTTGGTATAATAAATAAATAAATTAGAATGGCCTACCCCAACCTCCCCAGATTTTTTTAGTAAATAAAAGAAACTGTTCTTTTCAGGTACTTATTCTTGATATTATTAGCAACATATAAAGAAGAAGTTGGAGTATAGCTCAATGGTAGATCATTTGACTAGCATGTGTGATGCCCTGGATTCAATTCCCAGTGCTAAAAAATAAAGCAAAATAAAAGAAGAAGACAAAGGGAAATGAAGGGACATGGTAACAGAAGAATTTATGACAATGTGTAGTTTTTAAAACAAATACAACTTCTAAAAATATATGTAATCATCAAACTTTTAAAATCACAATATATGAATTAATTGTTATATTAGATAGAGCTAAAGAGTAAATTATTACATGGGAAGATGAGTATGAGGAAATTATCAAGAATGCAACTGAAAAAAAAAAAGAAATGGAAAATAGAATAAGAGGACTCAAGTCATAGAGGCCAGAACAAGGAAGACATTCATTAGTATGTTTGAACAGAAGTTTCACGAGAAAGTAGAAAAGAGAAAATATTAAAGAAATAATAGCTAAGAATCAGTGAAAACCATGATCAAATTCAGAAAGCAAATTAACCTTATATAAAAATTTAAAAAGAAATCTATGACTAGGTAATCATGGAGAAACTATATATATATATAAAACAACCAAAATTCTAAAATAAACTTACAAAAGAAACAACTTTGCAACAGAAAAACAATGAGAAGTAGCCTAATTATTATCTCATTTATTCACAAATATTTATTGAATGCTAGATACTATTCTAGCATCTGAGACTATAGCAGTGAACAAAAGCAACAAAACTTCTTGCATTCATAAAGTTTACATCCTGATGATAGAAATGTAATAATATATATAAAGTATAAATATAAAATTAAAAAAAAACAGATTATAAACTCACTCTTTCTTTTATTCCTTGGCACTTTTTATGTGCCAAATACCATTCTAGGCACTAGAATATATCAATATTTGGGAGCAGACAGAATTATTACCTTCACAGAGCTTACATTCTAAGAGGATAGATAAATAATAGGTATACAGGGGACAAAGGACAGGAGGCAAATGGAAGTATTATGGTTTATATATAAAGTGTCCTCCAAAATCTTATATGTGAGGGAATGCAAGAAAGTTTAGAGGTGAAACATTTGGGTTATGATAATTTTAACCTAATCAGCGCATAAATGTCCTGACAGGGATTCATTGGATGGTAACTATGGGCAGGTAGGATGTGGCTGGAGGAGGTGGGTAGCTGGGGGTGTGTTTTTGGGGTACATATTGTGTCCTTGTTGAACAGAGCTCTCTGTGTGCTTCCTGATGCAATGTTCCCAGCTACTTACCTCTGCCACACACTTTTGTCTTGATGTTCTACCTCACCTTGGGCCCAAGGAATAGAACTGGCTGTCTATGGACTAAGACCTCTGAAACTGTGAGCCCCCAAATAAAAATTTCCACCTCTTAAATCATTCTTGTCAGGTCTTTTGATCATGGTAGCAAAAAATCTGACTTTAAAACAGGAAAGCACTGAGTAATGAGATTGATTGAATTATATGTATTTATGAATATGGCACAATGAATCCCATTATTATGTGAAATTAAAATGAATCAATGAAAGATTTTCAAAAAAGAAAAAATAAGACATAAAAATATTTTTAAAACACACATAAGTATACATAGGCTGTAATAATTGCTATTTTAAAAAATTGAGTAGGATAGAGGGCAAAAAGTGGCAATTGTAGCTGAGACTAGAGAAAGTTAAAATTTTAAATAGACTCATAGTTATTCAAGTACATTTTGAATAAGGAGTTCCAAACTAGCATTCAAGAAAATAATAAGTGTATTTTCAGATTTAAAAAAAGTGACTTTGACAGACTTTTATTAAACACACTAAATAGTAGGTAAAAAAAACTACATAAGAAAAGAAGTGAAATATATAAAGAAAAATTAAGACCAAAAAGTTCTTTCAGGCACATATTGTGCATTTATAAAAATTATCCATGTAATATGTTATAATCATCTCTCAACTAATACTAAATACCAAGAATTAGTGTATAGAATATAAAGAAATAAAATGGGAGATCAAAAATAAACAGAAAATCATTCAAAAATCACATTAACACTTTTCATAAAAATATACTACGTAAAAATGACAGTTAAATAACCCACAGTTTGAATTTTCATTTTATAAAGGATATATAGAAATCTTAGAAATTAACAACTTGATATATAGAAATATATGGGTTGAAAATAAAGTGGTACTTAACAGGAGAAATTATATATTTGAGAAAAAAATATGGAAAACTCTTAGCCAAGGTTTCAACTCAGAAGTTGTTAAAAGATAAACAAAATAAACCAAAAGAAAGTAGAATGAAGAAAATAGTAAAGATCAAAATCAAATTTAACAAAATAAACAGAATAAAACAGAATAATACAGAGAAAATTACTGAATACAAATTGGGTCTTTGAAATAAATAGTAATCATCAAATTTCTGACACTACTGATCATGCAAACATGAGAGAAAAGTAAATAATGTTAGAAATAAAAAAATAAGCATAGTTACAAGTAAAGATTTAAGAATCATAAGAGAATATCATGAACAAATTTGTCAGTAAATTTAAAAACATAGGCAAAATGGGAAATTTACTAGAAAAAAATATGTTACTTAAAGAGAATAAAAGAAGTACACTACAACCAGCTGAGATGCTAAATCAGAAGTCACAAAATTAACCTACAAAAAAGTACCAGTCTCAGATGGTTTTGAAGACAAGTTTCACCATACCTTCAGGCAACTGATAACCCCATCTTATACAAACTATTTCAAAGAACAAAAAAATGAGAAAGAGCTCTCATATTCTTTATGAAGACAATGTAACCTCAGTACAATAACTATATAAGGATGTTGACATGAGAAAAGAAAATTACAATCTAATTCTCATTTATAAGCACAGACACCAAAATCTTAAAGAAGACATGAGCAAGTCAATTCCAGGATTTTATTTTTAAAATATAAAGGAGTGTCTCCAGCAGATAACTGACTGGAGTTGCATACTTCCCTTCAAAATAAAGGACTCAAAGAAATAAAAAAAAGTTATTTTACTGGATTATTTGAGGAAGAGCATCAGAGTGCAGTGGGAATATTATGGAGATGTATAGAGATACACAATGGGCCCCATAGAAAAGGGAACTAAACACACAGCAGCTACAATTATGTCTCTCCACAACAATAGTGAACAAAGAGGTACTTTCCTTAGTGTGGATTTCAACTAAGGAATCTAAACAGACACTATACTGAAGTGCCATTTGGACCCAAAGCCAACACAATATGTCCAATCAACACATCATTAGCAGAAAGTCTTACTACAAAAGCTACCCTATAAAACTAACAAAAACAACTGATTAGTCAGATGTACAAATACCAATCTGGGGACACAAAAAACAAGAAAAAGCAAAGTAATATGAAGCCTTCAAAGGGACACAATAAATCCAGACCCCTCGAAGAAAGATATCAACAAATCACCTGACAAAAACTTTTTAAAAATGATTTTAAGGAAACTGAATGTGATTCAAGAGAATGCAGATAGACAATTCAATAAAATTAGGAAGATAATTTACCATACAAATGATAAATGCATCAAAGAGACAGAGAACATGACAAAAAAAAACAATCAGAAATTTTAGATCTCAAAAACTCAATGGGTGAAATAAAAAGAACAACTGAGAACCTCAACAGCAGGATTAATCAGACAGAAGAAAGAATCTCTGAGCTAGATGATGGTTCTTTTGAAATTAACCAATCAAATATATTAAAAAAGAAAAAAAGGAAAAAAAAAACTAAAAGAACTAAGCATGAGTTCAAGACTTATTAGAAGCCACTAAGTAAGCAAAACTAGTATTATTGATGTTCTAGAAGGACAAGGGAAAAGACACAGAAAAATCTGTTCAATAAAAAATTGCTAAAAATTTTCCAAATCATGAGAAAGATACAGCCATCCAGGTACAGAAAGCTCAAAGGACCCTTAACAGATTCAACCTTCTCTGAGGCATATTATAGTGAAACTGTTAGGAGTATAAGACCAAGACAGAATTCTAAAAACATCAAGGAAAAAACATTAGGTTATTTAAAAGGGAACCCCAGTAAAACTAACAGAAGACTTCCCTTCAGAAATACCACAAGCCATGAGAGAATGGAATTATACATTCACAGTACTGAAAGGAAAAAAATGCCAACCAAGAATACTATACCCAGCATAATTATCCTTCAGGAAGGAAAAATAAAGAATCTCCAAGATGAACACACACTCAGGGTAATTAATCACCACCAGACAGGCTGTACAAGAATGCTTAAAGGAATCATACACTAGCAGCAAAAGGACAACGATATTATGAAAACATGTGAAAGTACAAAACTCAAGAGTAGGGTAGAAAAACAAAAGAATCAAATCAACAAATGAAAATTAACAAATGTTAATGTATCACATTAATAGAATGAAGGATAAAAACAATAAGATTGTCTCAATAGACACAGAACAGCATTAATATGGTAACAATAATGATGATGATAATAAATGCCAGGGAAGATGAATAGAAAGGGAAACTCTCATATCATGTTGATAGGAACATAAATTAGTAAGCCATATGGAAAGCAGTCTGGAGGTTCCTAGAAACAAAAACAAAAACAAAATAAAACTGGAAAAAGCAATCATGAAATTTATCTAGAAAATAAGAGACCCAGAATAGCCAAAGCAAATCTTTAGCAAGAAGAGTGAAGCAGGTGGCATCACAGTACCAGACTTTAAACTATACTACAGAGCAATAGTAACAAAAATGGCATGGTATTGGCACCAAAATAGACTTGTACACCAACGGTACAGAATAGAGGACACAGAAACTAACCCACATAAATACAGTTATCTCATACTAGACAAAGGTGCCAAAAACATACATTGGAGAAAAGATAGCCTCTTCAACAAATGGTGCTGGGAGAACTGGAAATCTATATGTAGCAAAATGAAATTAAACCATGATCTCTTACCATGCAGAAAACTCAACTCAATATGAATCAAGGATTTAGGAATTAGACCCTGCAACTAATAGAAGAAAAAGTAGGCTCAAATCTTCATCATGTCGGATTAGGCCCCAATGTCCTTAGTAAGATTCCTAAAATGTAAGAAATAAAATTAATAATCAATTTAAGTGGGATGGTTTCAAAATGAAAATCTTCTTCTCAGCAAAAGAAACAATCAGCGAAGTGAACAGAGAGTATACAGAAAGGGAGCAAATTTTTTTCCACATGCACATCAGATAAAATTCTTTTTCTTTGATAGCTTGATCATAATGTGCCTTGGAGAGGACTTCTTTGCGATTTGATTTTGGTTTTAGCTTCATGGATCTGCTTGTACATATATCTCCCCAGACTTAGCAATTATGTTGTTATATTTTGTAATATGCTTTCTGTGCTTTTCTCCATCTCTTCTCCATTGGTGTTCCCATCATGAGAATATTTATTCACTTAATGGTGTCTCATGGGTCCTATAGTTTTCCTGCTTTTTTTCTTCTGGCTGGGTTAATTTAAAAGGTCTGTCTAAAGTTCAGAAATTCTTTCTTTTGCTTGATCTAGTCTGTCATTGTGGCTCTCAATTGTACTTCTAAATTTCACTCATTGACTTCTTTAGCTGCAAGATTTCTGTTTTTTTTTTTTTAATGGTATCTATCCCTTTCTCATTGAGATCATGAACTGTATTTCTGACATCATTGAATTGTTTGTTTTCTCTCATATTTATATTTTTCACTAAGCTTCTCTAAGGTCATTATTTTGAATTCCTTTTCAGCAATTTCATAAATTTCCTTTTCTTTTGTGTGTGTTACTGGATAATTATTGCATTCCCTTGAGGATATCATCTTTTCTTGCTTCTTCATATTTCTTGTGACCCTATTTTCACTTCTAGTGTTTCAGCTGATTTCCAGTTTTATGGAGTTTTTTTCTTTTCTTTCTTTCTTGTAAGTTGAGACTTTCCTGGGGATGGGTGATAGGGTATCAGTTCATATGATGCATTAGCTTTAATTCTGGGTGAACTCAGTAATGTGGTCATTTCTTTGTAGTTTCTTTAGCTGTGATCCTTATCATCATTGTCTGTGTATTCTATGGTAGTGGTCTAGGCTAGAGATGTTTGTTACCATTGTGTCATGATGTGATTTTGCTAGGGTCAAGGATAATTTTTGGCTGAGTGTTGAGCCAGTTATTTGGTTACGTGTGAGTACTCTGGGCCTGCTGGCTGTTTGGTGGGCTTGTGGGTAAGAAGATTGGCAACATTATGTATGGCTATTTGTCACACATTGGTGCTTCTGGCTGGTTGCTAATGCATGGGGACCTGTCAGACTGGCCAACTGTGCAGTAGGCTGACCAGGGACAGAGTAGTGTCATCACTGGGATGGCTATTGGACCATCCTTGGGTTCACTGTGCTTGGATGCACTCAGGTTCTACAGTGGGGTGGCTGTTTGATAACCTTTTTTGGAGGGGAGACTGGCTGTTCCACTGGTTGCACTTGCATGAAAACATATCATGTTGACCAGATGTATGGCTGTTCTTTTATCACTGTTGAGTGGACTCATGTATATGTGTATCCTATATGATGCCCACTTTTGTGTGATGGGTTCACCTGGGGTTGGAGCTACCACATGGATGCTACTAGACTGGGCTTGCATATAGGCAGGCCATTGACTATTTGTTAGCTTCCCCTCTGTCTGTATGAGTCCATCTGTTCCCTAGAGGATGAGACACTATGTGAGTTTGGAATCCAGGGTCTTGGATTATCTGCTGGGCCTGAACTCTGAGAAGATGTGGTTGTGGTGCTGCAGCCACTTGTATACTCATGTTGGAATGACAGCTGAGACACAAGAATGGAGATATACTGTGACTACTAGCTTCTAGGGTGGGATACACTGTAGCAGTAAGTCTGGTTTCAAGATGGTGCTGAACATAGTAGCTTAGGTCATAGGGGGTGAGGGATATACATATACAATGTGGACTCCTTCTCACTGGCAATATGGGTGTGTGAACCACTCTAAACTGGGACATACGATGATTGTGGGACTCTCTTGCGTAGTCGCACACATGCTTCCTGAACGTGATTTGTCTAACAGGAGAACCACAGTCAGCTCAGAAAGTTTTAGTACAGTTATCATATGTATCAGACTGAATTGCAGAGAAGAACTTCTTAGTATAGGGCATGGGTCATTCAGAGTTACTTCATATAAGTGTCTGGCATACAGATGGATTGGAAGCAACAGAGAGTATTTGTGACCATTCACTTTTTGTCCTTCAAAAATATTTCTCCTTAGTTTCTTTGCCAATTTAGAATTTAGATTTAGAGTTTTCACTTTTTTTTCAACCACAGAAGAGATTATAGAAACAGTGAGCTGTCTGGAAAACTCCACTCATTTTTGCTATTAGTTGGTATATTCAGTTTGCTTCTTTGCATAGTGCCTGCTATTTATACATATGGTACTCAACAAATAAATATCTTTATATCATTGCAGAAACATTGCCATCACAATGTCATATTGTTTGTATCTTTAATATAAAATACTTGATCTCATAATATTTGTTTTATTATAGTTTTGAGATAAGATCAATTATTTGCAGACATTTCCCTCCCAGGCATTTTGACTTAGAAATATTTTTTAAGCAATTGGAAAGTTAAAAAGAATTATCTACCAAAAAATTTCTACTAAGTGAAGCTTTTAGTGATTTTTCACTCTGAATTTTGAGATTGCTTGAGCTTTATGAAATTCTCATGTCAACAATGAGGGTAGAAGATGTTTTATTTATTTATTTTTTTTAAATTTTTTTATTGTTGGTTGTTCAAAACATTACAGATTTCTTGATATATCATATTTCACACTTTGATTCAAGTGGGTTATGAACTCCCATTTTTACCCCATATACAGATTGCAGAATCACATCAGTTACACATCCATTGATTTACATATTGCCATACAAGTGTCTGTTGTGTTCTGCTGCCTTTCCTATCCTCTACTATC
>NW_026000174.1:3670495-3676742 GCF_001458135.2 Marmota marmota marmota
TGCTCGGTGTATGCTCTGATAAGAGCAGGCTCCAAGAAGCAGATTCCGCGGGCTCCTTAGCCCTGGTCCAGAGCAGTTCCGGGAGCCAGAACTCAGCCGCTCCGTGCTCGGTGTATGCTCTGATAAGAGCAGGCTCCAAGAAGCAGTTTCCACGGGCTCCTTAGCCCTGGGCCTGAGCAGTTCCGGGAGCCGGAACTCAGCCGCTCCGTGCTCGGTGTATGCTCTTATAAGAGCAGGCTCCAAGAAGCAGTTTCCGCGGGTTATTTACCACTGAGCCTGAGTAATCTGTCTGCAAGCCGCAGGCGAATGGCAGCCTGAAATTACCTGTTCTATGGCTGAATGAGCTGCGGTCAGTCGAAAACAGGGATGGTGACGTCAGCTCTCCAAGATGGTGGCTGCGGGCCTCCTCTGTGATCTGACCTGTGTGGAGAACCGAATTGGACCGCTTCCTTCCCCCGTCTCAAACCCAGAATTCAGCACTGAGTACGGTGCTTGCACGGCTGGCAGAAACTGCAGCGCTGTATCCCTGCGTCGCTATCTCCTTGTTTCCCAGCGTGCGCTGCAGACTCTAGCCGCGGGGCGATTTGCTGAATAAGCAGTGTTACCCTCCGTGCGACAAATCTCTCGCGTTTGAGTCCCCGTAGCCGATCCTCGTGCGATGGAAATCCTTCCTCCAGGTTCTGGAGCACCCCACTATTGCTGGAAATTCCTAACAAGATAGCCTTTAGCCATCCTGACTCGTCATACTCCCACACAGTGACGCGGCACATGGGGGCAATGCACTCCCCTCGCTGCCATCTTTTATACCTCCTAGAAGATGTTTTATGTGTTATATATATATAGAAGTATTTTCCTGATTATTGAGGCAGTCTACAAATTCATCGAAGACTAGTTCTTGTCCTTCAGGGCTAAAGGATTATGCTTATGTAATACTTCTTATTCAAGTGTGACTTTTATCACATAACGATCTGAATAAATTTCTCTCTCTTTCTCTTTTCTTGGGGGGAGGGATTGAGCCCAGAGGTGCTTAATCACTGAGCCACACCCATAGCCCTTCTTAAAAAAATATTTTATTTAGGGACAGAGCCTTGATGAGTTGCTTAGGGCTTCACTGCTGAGGCTGGCTTTGAACTCGTGATCCTGGTGCCTCAGTCTCCCTAGCTCCTGGGATTACAGGCATATGCCACCATGCCTGTCCAAATGTCTCTCTTTAATAAGATGGTACTTACTTTGTAAGCAAGAGCCATGCCTTGAGAAGTCTATCACAGTGCCCAGTATAGAATCTCTCTATGTTATGGTTTAGATATGAGGTATTCCCCAAAAACTCATGTGTGAGATAATATAACAAGGTTCAAGTGAAATGATTAGATTATGAGAGATGTGACATAACAAGTGAATTAATCCAGTGACAGATTAACTGGATAGTTACTCTAGGCAGGTAGGATGTTGCTGAAGGAAGTACGTTAGTAGGGGTATTCCTTTGGGGTTTATATTTTTTCTCTGGTGCCTGAAGCTTTCTCTCTGTTTCCTGGTTGCCTGTCCTGAACTGCTGTCTTCCACCATGCACTTCTACCCTCGTGAATCTCTGAAACCATGAGCTGCAATAAACTTTTACTTCTCTAAATTGTTCTTGTCAGGTCTTTTGGTCATAGCAATAAAAAACTAACTAAAACAATATATGACAGTTATTTTTTGTTATGCAACTATATTAATTTCCCATTGCTATATAAAAAATTACACAAACTCATTGGCTTTAAACCACACAAACTTATTTTCTTATAATTTCGAAGGTCAGAAGTCTAAAATTAGTTTCACAGGGTCAAGGTATAAGTCAGGGTGTTTCATTCTGGATGTGTTGAGGGGGAGTATCCATTTACTTGCTTTATCTAGCTTCTAATGATCACCTGTCTTTATTGGGCTTATAGAGTCTCCCACCAACTTCAGAGTGTATCACTTCCATCTCTGCTTCCATCATCCCAGTTCCTTTTGGAGTCTAACTCCTACTATGCCCTTTTTATAAGGACTCTCAGGATGACTGTGTTAGCCAGCTTTTTGTTTCTGGAACCAAAATACCTGGCAAGAATAACTTATATAGAAGGAAAAGTTTATCTTGAGCTCATAGTTTTGGAGATTTGTTTATGGTCAAATGAATCTATTGCTTTGAGCAGGTGAGGCATAACATCATGGCAGAAAGGCAAGGTGGAAGAAGACTGCCCACTTCATGGAAGCTGGGGAGCAAAAAGGGAGAGGAAGAGATCATAGTGAAAATGAACCCTTCTAGGGCATGTCCCAGTGATATACCTCCCCAGCCACACCCCATATGCCTACAGTTGCTACCTCCCAGTTAGTCTATTCAAATCTGTCAAATGGACTAATTAACTGGTTAGGTTACAGCTTTCATATTCTAATGATTTCAGGTCCTGCATTAACATAGGAGCTTTTGGGAGATACCTCATATCCCACTTTATAGATTCTGGAGATTTGTATGTGAACATTGTTGGGTGACCATTATTCAATCTATAGTAGCAACCTGCTTTGTACATTTTAATTACTTAACATGTGTTTGATGAATTACTTGTTATATAACTTTCAATAAATTTTTGCCTGGTAATAGAGTTTTTTTTTTTTTTAGGCCCAGAATCATCAGGGTTTCCCTGTTCTCTCTAAAGGGCTCTAGGTCTCTGTTCTATTGAACTGAGTCTTATCTTCTCCAAAGATGTTTTGTTTACATTTAATTCATATAATTAAGATGAATAAATGTAGTTCCTTTTTTCCATCTTGTATTATTTGTATTTTTTTTTCAGTGTGCCAAACTGTAATATTAAGCAAAAATGAAGTTTTATTTCTGAGCCTATTGCAAACTTTTCTAGATCAAAGTGGTGAATTTTTTCCCCCAATTTAAGCTCCAACTTACATACCACCTCCTATGTGAAACTTAATTTATTTCAGGGAAAGAAGGAAACTATTAATGAGTATGCTTTATACACATTAATTCATTTCTTCAAATTTATGGTGATGGTGAGAGAGGTCACGTCATATGCTTTGCTTCAAGTTAAAGAATATAATTCAAAACCAGGTATTTGTGGAAAGGTGTGCAGTCTGTGGTTAAGAGAATGTACTTGAGAACAAATTTTGCCATTTTAAAAAAAAATTAACCACTTACCAGGTATCTCTTTGCTCTGACATCTTTACCAGCTAAATAGGTATAACAATAGAAACTTCACAATGTGTGTGTCACTGTGTATGAAAATTAAGCAAAGATGGTAAGAATATGTGGGAACTCTCTGTAGTTTGTGTTAATTTTTCTGTAAATCTGAAAACTTGTTGCACAAATTTCAATATTTTCCTCCAAATGGTTCATCATTTTTATTAGGCTATAGGTAGTTTTATGTTTAAACCTTTCACTTTATTAGTTTTGCTGTCATGCTCTTAGAAATATTTTTTTTATTGTGAAAAAACACCAACCCCTTGAACAGATTTTATCTTTAACCTATTGATATTTCTAATTACTTTTCTTCATCATTGTCCAACAATCTTCTTTATCTGATTAGTTATCAAAAACCTACCAATTACCTCTAAGTATCTTTCCTTTTTGTCCTTTGGTCCCTATTTTTTATTATTTCTTATTTAGTTGCGATAGTCATTTTTTTTCTGGATAATTTAAAAATGGCCTCTGTTTTTCCAACTACTAGTTTTTTCTTCCTGGTAACATATATCCTTTAAACTCCTGTAGAGTGATCTGTTTAAAATACAGATTTATTTAGTTTTTTTTTTTGCTCATTTATTGATTGGGTTATTTGTTTTTTTGGTGTTAAGTTTTTTGAGAAATGCAAATTAAAACAACAGTGAGATTTCACCTCACTCCAAGCAGAATAGCAATTATCAAGAATACAAGTAACAATAAATGTTGGTGAGGATGTGGGAGAAAATAGTACACTCCTACATTGTTGGTAGGACTGTAAATTCATGCAACCACACAGGAAGGCAGTATGGGGATTCCTCAAAAAACTAGGAATGGAACCACCATTTGACCCATTTATCCCATTTTTCAGTATATACCCAAAGAAATTAAAATCAGCCTCCTACAGTGATGCATCTACATCAGTGTTTATAGCGTTCATTTCCAAAAAGCTAAAACTGGGTGCCCTTCAACAGATGGATGTGTATTTGGGGTAAAAATGGGAGTTCATAACCCACTTGAATCTAATGTATGAAATATGATATGTCAAGAGCTTTGTAATGTTTTGAAAAACCAATAAAAAATAAAATAAAATAAATAATACTCTAAAAAAATGTCACACACACACACACACACACACATACAAACACACAGAGGAGTATTACTCAGCCATAAAGAAGAATGATTTTATGACATTTGCTGGTAAATAGATGGAACTGGAGACTATCATGCTAAGTGAAATAAGCCAATCCTCAAAAACCAAAGGTCAAATGTTTTCTCTGATATGTGGATAGTATCCCATTATAAGGCAGGGGGAGTGGAAAAATAGAAGTTCATTGGATTAGACAAAGGGGAATTAAGTGAAGGAAGAGAGATGTGAAATGGAAAGACAGTGGAATAAATCGTAAATTTCCTAGATACATTTATGAATACACCACAGTGAATGTCACCATCATGTACATCCACAAGACTGGGGACCTAATTAGAATAAGATGCATTCCATGTTTATATAATTATATCAAAATGGACTCTACTGGTATGTTTAACTAAAAAGGACCAATCAACAACAACAACAACAATAACAACAAAACAATATGCTGGATGCAGTAGTACATACCTGTAATCCTCAGACTTGTGAGACTGAGGCAGGAGGCTTATGAGTTCAAAGCCAGCCTCAGCAACTTAGTGAAGATCTAAGCAACTTAGTGAGACCCTGTCTCAAAAGAAAAAATTAGAAAAAAAAGGGGTGTGGTTCAGTGGTTAATCACTTTTGTGTTCATTCCCTGGTACCAAAACCAAAATCCAACCAAACAAACAAAGAAACAAAAACCCAACAACCCCTACCCCCACTGAAAGATATTCATGTTCCTTTTGTTCTTACATAACTTAATGATGCCATGATACCATTCGTTGGAAGGCTTTTTCTGTGCATTAAACACTGTGTTAGATCAGTTTTAAAACTTGTATTTGATCCTCACAACAATTTTGTAGAATAGACGTATTTTAAAATGAAGAAATTTAGGCATGTTGGGGGATAAACCATTTCCCCAGGTTTGTATAACTCATTGATAGATGTGGCACAGAGCACTTATGTAGTTTATGCCTATAGGATAAAAAAATACAGCTTCTGGCCTAGCATATGAGGATTTTCATGATTGAATTAGCTTCTCCTGCTAATTCTGCTACTTTCCTTATCATACCATTACAGCAATATTAAAATTTTAGAGCACAACTTATCACTTTTTAAAATTTTACTGAGAACCTACTTGGAGATACTATGGCAGACTATTGTTCTGGTTGCTAACTATAGCAAAATGAGTAAGTTTATAGTCAGGTAGAGAAAAGAGACATGAAGAAATATATACAACATAGTATAGAGCATATAATTGTAAGACTATCTATCAAAAGGTATAGAGATAATATTGAAGAAAAAGTAGGGGTCAATCAAAAGAGGCTTCACAAAGGAATGAGATTAGAGCTGAGTCATGAAGAATGAGTCAGTTTCCAAGCATCTTCAGAGGTTAAGGTGAGGAAAACAGAAGAAAGATTACTGGTGAGGCCAGAGGAAGGAGTCTACATAGGAAACCAGACTGTGGCTCAGGATGGATGTCAGAGCAGAGTGGCAGCCTTCCATGTACCATGTCCAGCAGACATCTATCATTCTGAAAGTGAGTGTGTGTGTTCTAGTAAAACAAAATCAAACTTGTATGGCAGTTCTGAGCATGCTTTATTTTTCCTCATGTTGTTAAAAAAGTGTACATACTCTTTTTGCTTCAAATCATTATTTTTTTAATTATCTGTATTTCCCACTAGAATGGTGACCATATTTTGTCTGTTTTGTTCACTGCTGTACCCAGAACAATGTGTGTATTAGTAATCTTTTTGTCACTGTGACCAAAAGACCTATCAAATACAATTTACTATAGGAAAAGTTTGTTATGGCTCACAGTTTCAGAGATTCAGTCCATGGTCAACCAACTTTATAGCTCTGGATCAGAAGTAAGGCAGAACATCATGGCAGAAGGGCACATTGGAAAAAAGCTATTCAATTCATAACAGCTGGAAAGG